>NW_022196909.1:13757260-13794430 GCF_008632895.1 Mastomys coucha
CTTGTTTTCTCCATCTATGGTAATTGAGAGTTTTGCTGGGTACAGTAGTCTGGGCTGGCATTTGTGTTTTTGTAGGGTCTGTATGAGATCTGCCCAGGATCTTCTAGCTTTCATAGTCTTTGGTGAGAAATCTGGTGTAATTCTGATAGGCCTGCCTTTATATGTTACTTGCCTTTTTTCCCTTACTGCTTTTAAAATTCTTTCTTTGTTTAATGCATTTGGTGTTTTGATTATTATGTGTCAGGAGGAATTTCTTTCCTGGTCCAGTCTATTTGGTGTTCTGTAGGTTTCTTGTATGTTCATGGGCTTCTCTTTCTTTAGGTTAGGGAAGTTTTCTTCTATAATTTTGTTGAAGATATTTACTGGCCCATTACATTGGGAGTCTTCACTCTCTTCCATAATTATTATCCTTAGGTTTGGTCTTCTCAGTGCATCCTGGATTTCCTGGATGTTTTGGGTTAGGAGCTTTTTGCTTTTTTCATTTTCTTTGACTGTTGTGTCAATGTTTTCTAAGGTGTCTTCTGCCCTGAGATTCTTTCTTCTATCTCTTGCATTCTGTTGGTGATACTTGCATCTATGGCTCCTGATTTCTTTACTAGGTTTTGTATCTCCAGGGTTGTCTCTCTTTCTAATTTCTTTATTGTTTCTATTTCCATTTTTAGATTCTGGATGGTTTTGCTCATTTCCTTCACCTGTTTGATTGTGTTTTCCTGTAGTTCTTTAAGGAATTTTTGTGTTTCCTCTTTAAGAACTTCTAGCTGTTTATCTGTGTTCTCCTGCATTTCTTTGGGTGTGCTATTTATGTCTTTCTTAAGGTCCTGTATCATCATCCTGATAAGTGATTTTGGATCTGAATTTTTCTTTTTTGGTGTGATAGTGTGTCCAGGACTTCCTATGGTGGGAGAATTGGGTTCTGATGATGGCAAATGACCTTGTTTATTTTTCTATGCTTGCCCCCCACCATTTGGTTAACTCTAGTGCTACCTGCCCTTGCTAAATCTGACTGGAGCCTGTCCTTCCTGTGATCTTGGTTGTGTCAGAACTCCTCAGAGTCAAGCTGTCTCTGTGATCCTGTGATTCTGGGATCCTGGGATCTTGGGCTTGTTAGATCACCTGGGAGTGGGGCTTTCTCTGTGTGTTGTGGGACTGGCTGCAGAGCTTGTGCTAAAGGTCTGCTCAGAGCACTAACACAGACAGATTGGGAGGAACTGGTGTCACTGTGCTGACAGAGTTCCTGTGTGCCTAGTCCCGCTGGTCCCAGTTACTCCCAGTTTTGGGACAGATGTTGGTTCCTGCTCACCCCTGAACCTGGGTCTGTCAGAGCGCCTGGGAGTGGAACTTCCTCTGGGTGTTGTGGGACTGGCTGCAGAACTTGCACACAAGGTCTGCTCTGGACCCCAGCCCAGACAGACAGAAAGGAACCCAAGTCACTGGGCTGGCGGAGTTCCTGTGTGCCTGGTCCAGCCTTCCCAGTTACTCCCAGTGTTGGGACAGATGTTGGTTCCTGCTCACCTCTGATCCTGGGTGTATCAGAGCACCTCTCTAAATTACTTTTAAAGAGTTTACTACTCAAGACCAGGAGATGCTATTCATAATGGATATTTTTCTCACTCATATAAGAGCAATGTATCTGTTGTTTTATTATTTATTTTTTAAAAGACATCTTATTTATTTTAGGTGTATGTGTGCAGTGTAGCTGTACAGATGGCCATGAGCCATCATATGTGTGGCTGCTGGAAATTGAACTCAGGACCTCTGCCAGCCCTGTTCACTCAGGCCTGCTTGCTCTGGCCCCACTTGCTTCAGCATAATTCACTGTAGTTGTCTTTCAGACGCACCAGAAGAGGGCATCCAATCTCATTATGGCTGGTTGAGAGCCACCATGTGGTTTCTGGGATCCGAACTCAGGATCTTCAGAAGAGCAGTCAGTGCTCTTGCCCACTGAGCCATCTCTCCAGCCCCTGTGCTTTTGATTATGATATATACATATATAAACTTTTATGTAGACATAAGCATGTCAATAATTTAGAATATACTTATATCCAGGAGGCCTATTTAAAAACAAAAATTATACAAAGATTGAATGATCTATCACAGGGCTTGTGTCTTATCCTCTAAATTAAAAAACAACCATTTTCATACCTTCAGCTCTGTTGAATTAAAATAATCATTGCAGGGCTTTTAAAATGTTACTAAAACTCTACAAAAAAAGGACATGGCTGGCCAAGATTTGTACAATTTGGAAGGGGCATAAGTATTTAATTAATGTGAATTTGTCTCCAGACATACTGAGTAAACTAGTTTTAATGTACTCATTGCAGGATATCTACAGTCTCATAATAAACACTTTGTCAATTTTCTGTAAGGAAATCTAATAATTTCATTGTTATCCTAGGGTGAACTATGATAATTTTGAAATGTGATGCTACTGAGAACTTAGAAAGAAGGGATATACATTGCTTATTCCCCACCCCTAAATAAATATTTTCACAATAGATGGTGAATTTATTTGTTAGACCTCCTGTCTCTTATGGTATTAACAAATGCAAAATGTTAGAATGATCTAAGTATAGAAATAGTTTTAATAAAGAAGGATTTATATTGCTGTTGACTTTTTTGTTGTTGTTGTTGTTGTTTTTTTGTTTTTCGAGACAGGGTTTCTCTCTGTAGCCCCGGCTGTCCTGGTATTCACTCTGTAGACCAGGCTGGCCTTGAACTCGGAAATCCACCTACCTCTGCCTCCCAAGAGCTAGGATTAAAGGTGTGCACCACCACTGCCCGGTTGACTTTCTTTTCCAATAGCTATAGAGGCCCAGCATCAAAGAATCACCTAAACAAAAGGTCATGAGAATGTGGCCAATTTGAATTTATAACTGAGCTGATATGGTAGTGAAGCCCAAACTGTTCTAAAAGTCTTCTGTACTTGTCTAGTATATTAGTCAGAGTTCTATGGAATAACAAACTAATAGAATTAATTTTTCTCCATGTAAAGGGTATTGTATAGAATGACTTAGAGGTTGAGGTTGTCTAGCTAATTCAACAATAACTAACTATGAAGGCAAAGTCCAAGGATCCACTAGTTTCTTAGTCCACAAGGCTGGAGGTTTCAGTTTACCTTCAGAATAATCTGGAATTTCAAAGAAGCTGTCTCTCATGCCAGTGAAGCAATGGACTTGCTATCAAGGTGAGAGCAAGCAGCTAAAGAGCAAAAGCCTCCTTCTTTCACATCATTATATAGGCTTGCAGTACAAGTCATGGCCCAGATTAGAGGTGGGGCTTTTCAGCTCAAACAAGTGGATTAAAGCTATGAATTCCACCACCAAGAACTAGATTAAAGGCATGTATTCCTACCTCAGAGATCTGGGCTACATGGAGCTCTTCCCACTTCAATTTAAGACAGTATCCCTTTCTGGTGTGTCCCACCATTTTTGGGTTTTAGTTAATTCCAGATATAATAGAGTTAAAAATGAATATAGCAATCTCAATTTTACCACATGTCAACTTCATACACAATCATAAATTCTTATGTCATGGTTAATTTCCAAATGGAAATATATATCATTATAATGCCTAAATATTATTATTCTAACAAAAAGAAAAACCATTATATATAAGACCAGGTGATAATTATGCCTAAAATGATTGAACTACCCCTATTACAAGTATAGACACATAAAAATGTTATAATGCATCATGAGAACATTTTCTCAGTGTCTCAATCAACTTCAAGTGTGATAACAATTGATATTCTCCTAATTGATTTACTGAAATTGAGGAAAGAAATCACAAGTATCTATAGAAATACAACCTTAACAAAATATGACAGGAAGACTCACATCACTTATAATCCTCATTTATATAATTAGCCATGTGATCTTTGTTTATAACTACCTTCTCCTACTATCCATTCTGTATTTTCTTTAAACTTGGTAAGACCTTCAGCAGATCTGGAACTTTTCCTGGAGGAGTGATTCATTTCTTCATTTCTGATGGACCTATGTCCTTTGTCATACTGCCTGGATAAGGCTGTTGTAGGTTCCCATTGCCTTTAATCACAAGACATAGTATTATCAAGGGATATCATAAACCACTAGTTTTCAACCTGTGGGTCTCAACCCCAATGGGATTGAAGATCTCTTACACAAATGTTGCATAAGGTCATCTGATATCAAATATTTATATTACAATTTACCACATTGCAATATTACAATTAGGAAGTAGCAACAAAATTAATTTTATGCTTTGGGATCACCATAAGATGAGGAACTGTATTCAAGTGTCTCAGTATTAGGAATGTTGAGAATGACCGCAAGAGCATCTGCAGTCTAGACATAAGCTTTTAACTCCATTTGGATAAGCAATTTAATTTCTCCATGGCAATTAATCAGCCTTTCTAATACTGTTATTCCTATCTTACCATGTTTGATTAAGGGCCTTAGATACCTAAATTGGCCACTCAGAAGACTGAAGGTTTGTTGTAGTTCCTGGAAGCAGAGCTCACCTCTCTATAACCAATATTTGCAGGCCAACAGAACTTAAGATCACAGGAAAAGGAATCAATTATTTTCCTAGCGGGACACTAAGAGTGATAGCTTTGATGTGGGTCTTCTTTCTCCTTAGGTGGGTGTTAGCCATGAAAGAGTGAGGACAAAAGGAGCAGCCATGACAATCACGCTTGAGATGGCAGTGTATATTATAGAATAATCTGAGACCAGCACCATGAGTCAATACTACTTTATTGTTCCAAAAATAAGTTACATAAGGACTTTTAGGGATACATGTGGAAAGGGATAATTGGCCATAATTGTATACCTAATTATCATGTAGGCAGGGAAGCCAGAATGGGACTTGTGCGCTGAGTTTAACCACCTCCACATAAGAACATTCTTTAGATAAAAACAAAAAATTTTCCACACAAAGTTGTTGGGCTCTATTTGGCCCTGGTTTGGGCCTTGAGGACAAACCTGAGCCTGGCTCGAGTTTTGTAAACTGTCTCAGTCATTTCCATACTGGAGTGACTCAGCACAACCTGCTTAAGCCTGCCTTTCCCTAGCTCCTGCTGACTTAGAGTAACTGTAACTGTTGGTTATAGTTAGTCACCCCATACCCTTCATCAACTTTCCCCTCCCCTATGTCATTTCACCTCAGCAGAAAGCTTCACCTCCCCTCTCAGCCTTTTATAAAGATTGATATAATAAAACGAGTTCCTGCTTGGACAGACTCCTGGCTTGGGGTGGTTATTCTCCAGAGGCAGGAGATCTGAGCAGCAACACTCACCATCCCGCTCAGCCCTGAGAGGCTAGGCTCGGCTGGACCAGGTTCTATTCCTCTCGCCTGATTCTGTCAGCAGAGAGCCTGCCCAGCAAAATGAGACAGAGAAAGAGAATTTCTGCTGATAAAGGGGGTCCTTTATTTCCAGATGAGTTACACTCAAACTTGGGCAGTGCTACCTTCATGCAGGGTTTCCAAAACCTTGATTCCTAAAATCAAGGATATTGGCTATGAGAAAACCATATCAAATACTAGATGCTGATTCAAAATATATATAGCATAGGACCCTACCCACCTCTCCAGGTAGATGTCCCATAACTGGGTGTGGAAAAGTGTCTTCTAAAGAGCATTCTATTTTTATATCAGTTCAGCACCTTCAGAAAACAAGGAACATGGCAATTATTATCACTATAATCCATGATCATTGGCTCACTGTCTCACTTCTCTGCTGTGAAATGAGTTCCTTACTGTATGGAATGTGATTGTGGTGAATGAGTCACTCAGAATGTCCATGGATAGTGGTTTTAGCAGAAGCAGTATGTGCATGAAAGTCAAAGTCATAAGCACAATATGTTTCTACTCCAGGAATAAGAAGACTTTGTCCTTTGCACAGAAGAAATGATCCAATGTAGTCAACCTGCCACCAACTCACTAGCTGGTCAAAACAGGAAATAGTTCCATATCTAGGACTTAGTGTTGGTCTCTGTGGTTGATCTGGCACTCACCAGCAGATGTGGCCATTCCAGGCTTGGTGAATGCAAGACTCTTCTGTTGTTGTGCCCATGCGTAAAATTCATGGGTTCTACCATGGCCACTATGTTCATGTACCCCATTGGAAAATGACAGATATGATTGGGTACAAAACTAATTTTCCACAGAGTTGATCATCCTACCTACTTGATTACTTAATGTTTGCTCAGCTGAACTTACATTTAGTCATCCCACCATTTACAGCTAATGATTCAGTGAATAACCACACATTTCCAAACAAATGTACGACCATGACTACTGCATGAACCTCTATACGGTGATGATTTCCCTTTACTGCTGTCTTTCAGGGTTGTCTCAAAAGCATGTTTTCATGCTTCAGTTGTTCACTTCTGGATGGTGCTTGCATAATAGGTAGAACCCTTAGTAAATCAGGACCTAGTCATCTTGTCCTCAGACATTTGATGATAGGGCATTATACAGGAGTAGAAACTATGGGCATATGGGCAACTTTTTATGTAACTTTCTTGTGCAGTCAGGACATGGTCAGGTTGCTGGGTTCTGCTGCTCTCTTGTTGGGTCAAATGGCACCCAGACCATGATGGTCAGATCAGTTCTTATGGTCTCTGTTCAGTTTCTACTAAGATGGAATAGCAGGCCATGATCTGTTTTTAAAGGGAAAATAGTTGGATAGAGTTGATGGTAGAACATTGCTCCAATATTCAAAATCTATGATTCACAATAAGGGCCTGCCAAAGGCTCCAATAAACATTCCTATCTGACCATGAAACTGATAGAACAGCCTGCACAGCAGCCTATTCCTATTATAGGGCCTTCTCCTGTATTTTTTGCCTCCAAAGGAAACCTAGCTGCTTTCTTGGATACTTGTTTTACTGGCTGGTATAATACCCCCAATTGTGGAATGTGCTATCTTCAGAATCCTACTAGGCCCACTAACTGTTGTGCTTCTCCTTTTGTGGTAGTTGGAGGTAGGTGCAATGACTTATTTTTCACCTTGGAATGAATGTTTCTTAATAAACAACAGCAGTAGATTCCTAAGCATTTCACTAAATTAAAAAACCACTAAATTTTAGTTGGATTTACTTTCTGTCCTCTGATGCTCATATGGGTTATGAAAGAGTCCAAATTGGTTGACACCTCAAGCTCACAAGGTCAATTCCTCAAAATGTGCACTTTAGAGAATTAATATCCTATTTCATGGAAGACACAGACAATCAAGATCCCTTCTAACTAAGTCATGACACAGGGCTGCAATGGTAATATTTCCTCCAGTCAAAACTGTAAAGGTACACTACTGGCAAGGACAAATAAAGCAAATTCCTTCTGGCAATGTACATGGAGACATAGTGATATAAAGGCATTTGCTAGATCAGTAACTACTTATTATGTACAAAGAAATGTTTTCATCTCCTCAAGTAAGGAAGCCACTCAGTCCCCTAGGGACATTGCTGCCTCCTCTCTTTACTGTTCATCCCATTGCTGACTTCCAGGCTGGAAACTGCTCTACAGGCTGCTGATTTATTTTTCTTATTCAGATACTTTTACTACAGCTCTCAAGCTCTGATTTCACCTTGTTAAGCTCATCTTGCAATAAGCAAAGTCAGTGTCTTGCTCAGAAGCAGCCTTTGCTGCTGCTTAATGAGCAAACAACATATCATCCTGTGAATTATGCAATTTATCTCTAGCACTGGAGATTTTCTTTGCCTTCTCCTACTAGAGTCTCTCCAGATCCATGTGTGACCTCTCCAGCTGGGCTACCGATGATTATTTAATATAATTTTCTTAAATCAATATGAAGTAAAACGAAATTATAACACATTACGGACCACATCTGTTTCATAGACTATTAGTCACAGTTTTCTCTTTTGATTAACCTGCAGAAGGAACCCATGCTTGATACAGAAAATGATGAAATACAGATGCAATAGGGAAAACTGAAAAGCTAAATTAAACTTAAGTTCCCACACAGGAATTTATTTTAATATTTTATTATTGATTATACTTGTTTTCCCAATGTTTTTATACACATATAAAAACATTAAGTAGAAAGGGTAAGTGTAGATGTATATATTCATATGACATTGTTTCTATCCAATTTTGATGAATATATTTGGGGAGGAAGTAAGACAGAGTTTAATTTAGCTTAGGCTAGCCTCAAATTTATTAGATAGCTGAGATAGGTCTTGGCCTTATGGTCTTCCTGCCCTGTGTTTTTGTTCTGAGATTATGGCCATGTAGCACCACAGAGCACAGCACTTTGCCTTTGAATTCCACATCTAATACTGGGTTACTGAAACAATACCTCCCTTTCATCTTCTTTAAGAAAAGGTGTCTGAAAGCACAGTATGTCATTTTCTAGAAAGAACTAGAGCCATGACTAATAAGTATTGTCTCGCCATCTTACTTTCCATTTCATTTCAATCATTGGATACAAACAATTACTACAGTCATCTTGTTGTAGTATATGTTATTTGGGCATTTCTTTCCCCACTTAAATCATAGAGGTACCAAATAAAAGACACAAAAGACTTGTTATCTATAATAAGCATTAAAGTACCAGAGTTGGGCAGATATCAGTCCTCTACAATATTGTGTCTAATTCCCTGTTAATCACTTTGAGATATTACTTGCCATGTTCTGCCTACACTGATCATACTCCAAGGCTAGCCTTTCTGGCCATGCACTCACAATCCATCTACCCCATGACACCTTCTTCCTTCTTCCTCTTCTCTCTCCTTCATGGTATCTTCCCCAGACACCAAGCCTGGGAACTGAAGCACCATCTACCTTTCTTCTCATCAGCTTCAGGCTTTACGCATCTTTATTAAGCAATCATAGAGCCAGGAAAGAATTTGTAGAAATTATGTAATTATAATCCCAAAAATTATTGCAAAAAGTTGAACCAGGCTTTATGGTCATGTATCCAGAGTCTGGGATCTTGTATTAGAGCAAATCAAAAATTACTTATACTTTTTCTCTCAAGATGAACATTTTAAACATTGAAAATAATAGTTCTTTTAGATGGGGCCACATCATGATTCCAAGATTTCCTATTTTGGTTGAATTAGTGTAACTACTAACTACTATTAGTAACTTGGTTCAACATAACTGCAATTTTTTATCCAGATTTGTGATTGCCTAGTGTACAGGCCCAAGAAATGGCCACTCGGGACATTTATTGATCATCTAACATTGATTACATTACAATTATCTAATATTGATTACATTACAATTTCTTGCTAATATCAATCACTGTCAAAGCAGAGAAGCTTTCACCCTCTTTTTCCAAACCTTTATATACTGTGACTAACCCTGCTTCAAAGTGGGTCATAGAACTTGATTTTTGCACAGGCCCCTATTCATTTTAAGCCCTAAGAAAATCCAGAGACGTTGGAGGAAACACATTCAGTGTTTTATTTTTGCTTTTCACTGACCAGTCAAGGACTAATCTGGAAAACTTGCAAGACACTCTTTCCAGGATTGAGCAATAGAGAAAGTATAGGGTGGTCAAAGAAATTCTCAAGTTACATACAAAGAGGCAAATGTCAGCTACAGGCAATATTTCTCTGAAGAGAAATAAACAGGACTTGAAAAAAATGAAAAGAAGTACTTAGTGATTTGGAATTGTGAGGTAATAAAAACAAACAAGGGATTAGAGCAGTGATGCACTTGAAATAAAAAATTGACTTAAAAATAAAGATAGAATGAATTAGGTAGTGTTTCTTCTGTTTTTGTTTTGTGAAACAGTTCAAGGAGTATTGGTATTAAGTCTTCTTTTAAGGTTTGGTAAAATTCTGCACTAAAACTACCTAGCCCTTGCTTTTTCTTTATTTGGAGGTTTTTAATTACTGCTTTGATTTCCTTAAGATGTTATGGAACATTTTAGATAATTTACCTGATCTTGATTTAACTGGTTTTTGCTATCTGTCTAGATTATTATCCATTTCATCTAGATTTTACAGTTTATAGAAAGATCTGATGATTTTTAAAAATTTCCTGTTTCTGTTGTTATGTTTCTCTTTTCATTTCTTATTTTCTTTAATTTAAATATTGTGTCTGTATCATTTTGTAAGTTTGACTAAGGGTTTTTCTATCTTGTTGATTTTCTGAAAGAACCAGCTCTTGATTTTGTTGAGTCTCTGTATCATTCTCTTTCTTTCAAATTGGTTGATTTCTTCCCTGAGTTTGATTATTCCTGCTGTCTACTTCTCTTAGGTGTCTTTGCTTCTTTTTGTTCTAAAGCTGTTAAGTATGCTGTTAAGTTGCTACTGTAGGATCGCTCCAGTATCTTTATGAGGGCACTTAGTGCTATGAATTTTTGTCTTACCACTGCTTTCATTGTGTCCCATAAGATTGGGTATGCTGTGCCTTCATTTTCATTGAATTCAAGAAGGACTTTTGTTTCTTTAT
Organism: Mastomys coucha; assembly: GCF_008632895.1. Lineage (NCBI taxonomy): Eukaryota > Metazoa > Chordata > Mammalia > Rodentia > Muridae > Mastomys > Mastomys coucha. The sequence goes on from NW_022196909.1 coordinate 13,767,671, forward strand.
TTCTTTCCTGACCAGGTCATCATTGAGTAGAGAGTTGTTCAGTGTCCAAGACTATGTGACTTTTTGATGTTTTTGCTGTTATTGAAGTCTAGCCTTAGTCTGTAGTGATTTGATAGGATGCATGGGTTAACCTTCTTGTACCTAGTGAGGCTTGTTTTGTGATGGAATACATGGTAATTTTTTGGAGAAGATACCGTGAGGTACTAAGAATATATATTATATATATATATATGTATATATATATATATACATATATATATACACATTATCTATATGTATGTACATAATATATATGTATGTATATGAGTGTGAAATGTTCCATATGGAAGGGTCAGAGGAAGGACTTAAGGTGAAAGAGCATGGGAACACCATAGAAAGAACAACAGTATTAACTAACCTGGAAACTTCAGAGATCCCAGAGTCTAAGCCAAAAACTAAGGAACATACAAGGGCTAGCTCATTGCCCCAGGCATGTGTGTAGCAGAGGACAGCCTTGTCTGCCTACAATGGGTGAGGATGCACTTAACCCTGTAGAAATTTGATGTCCCGGGAAAAGGACTGCTGGTGGTGGTGAGTTCCTGGTGGGTGGGCTGGTGGGACTGCACCCTCTTAGAGGTAGTAGGTAGGGAGATGGGTAGAAAAATTTGGGGAAGAGGGATCAGAAAGGGGGGCAACTTTGCAATGTAAATGAATAAAAATAATTTTAAAAATGAAAAAAAGGAAATATAATTGAAAAAATGTATGCCTACATTGACTTTTGAAAAGAGCAGGTCATTTCCTGCCCAAGAAAATGGCAATAATGCAATACCCTTTGACCTGGCTGTTATGTGCAAAGTTAGCTGCTGAGATCTGTATCATGACACACACAGCTGCAGCCAATGGCCTGTGTGTCAAACATCTGCACTGATTTAACTGTGAAAGTACCTTGGACATATCTCCAAAGTTAAAAATTCAATATTATTTGGATCAAGCTAAAGTCCCCAAGTTACATTCTCATCAATCTGTGTAGCAGGTTAGGCCAACATAGTTCTGCTGAGACACAATATGCTAGTCCTTATTAATTCCTGTTGCTCAAAGATCTGTCAGATGATCCTAGGCCAGAAGGCTGAAGAATTCCTGACTTACTGGGTCTGTATAGGTAGGTAACTATCTCTACAATTTGTGTTAGTTCTGGAAGTTGTGTTAGACTTCCTATATGTTTTCAGTTTATTTTGTTTGTTCTTGTATTTCAGATGGGGTTGAAAGACTACTTATAGTATCATAGTCAGTACAGGCTATTTACACTGAGAGAACAGATTGAGAGGATGTTAACAGTTGTGCTCAATTTACATTTGAAGTAAAAGTAAGTTTTAATTTTTTTATTTGAACAGAAAGGGTGATTTGTCCAATTAATTTCAATACTAATACAACAAGAATACTGTTACTGGCTATGGAAAAGGGAGGTGGAGCTAAGAGTTTCAGAGACAGGGACAGACACAGGAGGAGGGGAAGAAAGGAAGATAGAGAGCGAGGCAGGGGATCCACATTCCATGTGGTTTTAGATAGCCACAGGTACCTATAATATTATGTAATGATAGAACACTTGTGGTAACTTGTCTAATCTAGTTGGGCAGCTTAAATCATTATCACTTGGCCCTGAATTTATATGTGGGAATCTTGTGATTTGAGAATTTATTAGTATATAAATCTGACTTACAAATTCCAAGCCTCTAGAGTTTTGATTTTGATGGGTTACTGGGTATTGTGACAGCTAACTGCAAGGTGGGCAGTCATTACATGGGGCTAGCGTAGCAACAACCTGCCAAAGGAACTTAACAAATGGGGTGGAGACAATTAGGGAGCTCTGGGCCAGAGAGCCTGCCAAGATGAGAACATCCTGCTGGTTCATGTGGTCCACCAGTGCATGATATAGCATGGGATATTGTGAGTCTTTTTTATTATTTCCCGCAGCAAGTCTGATTTGTCTTCATTCACCTGACATGAATGAATACATGCTGGAAAATTATAAAATCACTCATGTTGTCACTAACAGGTCTTTTCTTTTGTAATGGTGACTGCAGCATTAATGATTGGAAGCTACATTTTTAAATCAGGCATCTCAAAAAAAGTTACTTATTTAAAAAGTGCCTCACTTGCCTCCCTGTCCTATTTAAGGAAAAAGAACAACCTTGCATTAATCCCTCATTGGGTAATATGTAAGCTGAATACTTCATGGGATCTATCATGGGGCCTTGGGTGGGCCCCACCATAAATTTCATTGTGTGGAAACAAAATATTGTATACCAAGCACATTGACATGAAAAGGACATTTTCACTTCCAGAAGTTATAACTACATTCCACTTCATGATGCTGGTACTAGATTATGTAATAAGGACCAACATTTATCACTCTCTACTTAATGATTGTGAGTCTGTTTATATTACCAGAGAAGGTCTTAAATATTCCAACATACCTCATTTATAAGAAAAAAGATTTGAAACTAACTCTGTGGAGATGATAGAGGTCTTTAAAGAGGAAATGACTAAATCACATATAGAAATCCAGAAAAAGACAAACAATTGAAGGTACTCAATAAATACCTCAAAGACGGTCAGGAAAGCACAAACAAAAAATGGAAAAAACCAATAAATTCTATAAATAAAGCCAAGAAAAAATAAACCCAGATTAACAGGAAACAAAACTGCTCAATACTTAAAACTAGAAATAGAAGCAATAAGAAAACACAAACTGAGGGACTACTGGAAATAAAAAATTTAGGACTGCAGAGAGGAACCACAGAGGCCAGGTTTACCAAGAGAATACAGAGATGAAAGACAAATCTCAAGCATTGAAGATACAATAGAAGCAATGGATATATCAGACAAGGCAAATGTTAAATGTAAAACTTTCTGACATAAAACATCCAGAAAATTCAGGATATTGTGGAAGGGCAAAACATAAGAATACTAGGAGTAGAGGAAGAAGAATACTAGATCAAAGACTCAGAAAGTATAGACAACAAAATCTCACAAGAAAAATGTCCTAACCTAAATATGGAAGTACTTACCAAAGTACAAGAATCATCCAAATACTAAACAGAATGGACCATAAAGTGAAGTCTCATCCCTGTATAATAATCAAAACATACATTAAGAGAAAGAATACTAAAATCTTCAACAGTAAAACCAAGAAACATATAAAGGAAGATCTGTTAAAATTACAGATGCCTTCTCATTGCCAACTCTAAATGCCAGAAAGGCTGGGACACATGTCCTGAAGAAACTTCAGATGCCTAGATTATTATATGTAGACAAAATTTAATCACAACAAATGGAATAAATAAGATAGACAAGGATAACATCAAATGTAAACAATATCTATCTACACATATAGACATACACAGTGGTAGAAGCATCCAACCCAAGGAAGTTAATGATACACAGGAAAACAAAGGTAGTAAATAATCTCATATTATCTACAAAAGAAGGGAAAGCACACATACACTCCCCAAAACCTACACCAGCTGCAACAGGAGCCACAACAACAAAAACAAGAAAATATCAGGAGCTAACAATCACTGTTCATTGATTCTCTCAATATCAATCATCCCAGTTCACCAAAAAATAGACACGGGCAAACAGAATGGAAGCTAACACAAAATCAATCCTTCTATTGCATACAAGAAATATAGCTTAACCTTAAGAATAGGCATTATTTCAAGGTAAAAAGGTTGGTGAAATATGTTCTAAGCAAATGGACCAAAGAAGCAAGCTGGTATAGCCATTTTAAAATACAGCAAAATGGATTTTAAGCAAAAAAATAATTGGAGAAAGACACTATATAGTCCTCAAAGAATAAAAATCATCAAGGATGATATTTCATTTTTTTACATCTATGCCTTAAACACATAGTCACCAACCTTTGTAAAAGAAACTGTTTTATAGCTAAAATCACATAATAACCCTCATACACTTATACTCAGAAATTTCAATACCCCTCTGTCACCAATGGACAAATTGTCCAGATCAAAACTAAGCAGGAACATACTCCAGCTAACTGAAAGCATGAACATGAACCCAGCTGATATTTAAGCAATATTTTACTGATATAGAAGATACTATACCTTCTGCTAAGCACATCATGAAACTTACTTGTAAATTGATCACGTATTCAGACACATTGCAAGTCTTCATACATATAAGAAAGTTAAAATAACATGATGTATCTTACCAGATCACCATGATTACAGCTGGATATCAACAAAGCCAGAAAAAACACAAAGGTTACAGACACATGGAAGCTGCACACCTTACTATTGTATGAAAAATAGGTTAAGACAGAAAAAAGAAGAAATTAGAGATGGTCTAGAATTCAACAGAAATGAATATTCAGTGTGCACAATCTTATAGAACACAAGGAAAGTGTTGCTAAGAAGAAATTTTAGCACAAAATGCCTACATGAAAAAATTAGAGAGCTTTCATACTGGCAATTTAAAGCACACTTGAAAGTCTAGAACAGGAAGAAGCAAGTGAGCAATGAAAGAAAGGAGTAGTTATCAAGATTTTATAAAATTGGGAGCTGAAATCAATAAAATAGAAAGAGAAGAATAAAAAGAATTAATGAAACATGGGGTTGGCCCTTTGAGCCTTTTATTAGACAAAATAGAGAAGTCCTTATTAAAAGACAGAATATCCAAATTAATGAAATCCAAAATTAAAATGGGGGCAAAATAACAGACAAGGAAGAAATCCAGAGAATAGTAAAGACACATTTAAAAAGCCTCAACTCCCCTGAACTGGAAATTCTAAAAGAAGAGGATAATTTCCTCGATAGGTTCCACTTACCAAAGTTGAATCAAACTAAGATAAACAACTTAAACAGACCTAAACATCTAGATAAAGAGAAGTCATTACAAATCTGTTGCCAAAATGATCCCAGGGTCATGAGTTTTAGGATAGCATCCTACCAAACTTTCAAAGAGAAGTTAATGAAAATACTCTTTAAAGTACTCAACAATATAGAAACAGAAGAAACATTAGCCAATTTATTTTTGTGAACCTATGATTGCTCAAATATCTAGTCAATAAAGACTCAGCAACAAAAGAGAATTACAAACCAATTTTCCTTAAAACTACAAATGCAAAAAACTTAATAAAACAAAAGAAATAGAGTAAAATAAAATGGAAAACACATCAAAGTATCATCCACCATGATCAATGAGTTATGTTTTGTTAAAGAGATGCAGGAGTGGTTCAATATAATGTGATTAAAATGTAAGAAAAGAAACCTCAAGGGGTCATCTCATTAGATGATGAAAAATTCTCTAACAATATCCACACCCACTTTATGATAAAATTCTTGGAGTGATTAAGCATGCAAGGAACCTATCTAAATATAATACTGTCAGTTTACAGTAAGCCTATAGCCAACACTATATTAAATGGAAAGAATTTCTAATTAACTCTACTAAATCATGAACAAAACAAGGTGGTCCATTTTCTCCATATCTAATCAAAGTACTATGTAAAAGTTTAGCTAGAGCAATAAAACTGAAGGAGATAAAAGTAATATAAATTGGAAAGGAGGAAATAAAATTATCTATATTTGCAGATGATATGATAGTATGCATAAGTGAACCACAACTTCCCAAAGGCAACTGCTGGGACTGATAAACACTTTTTAGCAAAGATGTTGGATACACAATTAATGATAAAGTAAAAAAAATCAGTGGCCTATGAAAGGTTGCTTACAGCTTTAGAGGTTTAGTCCATTTTCATCATAGTAGGAAGCATGGCAGGCATGCAGGCAGACATGATGCTGGAGAAGAAAGTGAGAGTTCTCCATCTTGATCAAAAGACAGCCAGGAAAAGACAGTGCTATGAAGATACGTTGTGACCAAGGAAACTACAATAATGGTAAATGTTTAATTGGGCCTGTATTACTGTTTCAAATATTTAGTCCATTGCCATCTTAGCAGGAAGCATATCAGCATGCAGGCAAGCATAATCCTGGAGTAGGAACTAGGAGTTCTGCATTATCAGGAGAAGGCATCCAGGAAGAGACTGTGTTCCAGCCAAGCAGTAGGAGGGGCTAGAACACCACGATTGTAATGCGCTTCATTCAAAATGGCAATATTTACTCCCACAAGGCCATACCTCCTAATAGAGCCACTTCTTAGGGCTAAGCACATTCAAATAACCACAGTTTATTTCTTCTATGAATTCATGCATACATTTAAATATGATTAGTACATGCATAGGCTTTAACACATTGATTATAATGATGAGGTTTTTCTCTAGTACATTTTGTTTTATGTATTCAGATACTACTGTGGCATGTAAAGGATTTTCCTAACTTGAGCACATTCTTTAGGTTTCTGTCCAGTATGTGTTCTTTCATGTCTTTGGATACTACAGTGATATGTATAGGCTTTCCCACAGCCATTACATTCATATGGTTTCTCTAAAATATGTGTTCCTTTAAGTATTTGGAGGGTACAGTGACATCCAAAGGTCTTACTACATTCATTGCAATCATAGAGCTTCTATCCACTATGTGCTCATTAATGCAGTTGGAGATGACCTTGATATGAAAAGACTTTATCACATTGATTATATTCATAAGGTTGCTTTCCTACACATTTTCATTTGTGTATTCAGAGATGAGTGTGTCCTGGAAAGGGCTTACTAGATTCATTACATTAACACAGTTTCTCTACAGTATGTGTACTTTTATGTATATGGAGATCACTGTGACAAGCCAGGGGTTAATAAGCTGATTACATTCATAGGGATACTCTCTTGAATGTGTTCTATTATGTACTTGAAGACAACAGTGAATTGCCAAGGTTTTACTACATTGATTACATTAATAAGTGTTCTCTCCAATGTGATTTCTTTTGTGTATGTGTAAAGAAGTATGATATGCAAAAGCTTTACCACATTGATAACATTCATGTGGTTTCTCTCTTGTATGTGATCCTTTATATCAATGCAGATAATGGTGACTTACAAATGCTTTACAACACTGATTACATCCATAAGTTTTCTCTCATGTATGTGTTCTTTTTTAATAATGGAGACTATAAAGTTGTGAAAAGTTGTTTGCTCATTGATTACAATCATGAAATTAGTCTCCTATATGTGATCTTTTATGTTTTGGAGACTAGTGGGACATGCAAAGGCTTTAGCAAATTGATTAGTTTCATAGTATATCTCCAATGTGGTTTATTTTGTTTTTGGAGACATCTCCTTTATGAGTAGGCTTTACCACATTGATTATATTTCTAAGGCTTCTCTCCAGTATGTGTTCTTTTATGATATTGGAGAGTATTTGGTTGTGAAAATGCTTTACCACATTGATTATATTTCTAAGTTTTCTCTCCCTTATATGTTCTTTTATATTATAGAAACTACTCTGCCATGAAAAGGCTTTCCCACATTGATTACATTCATAAGATTCCTCTCCAGAATGGGCTCTTTTATGATATTGGAGACCACTCGGACATGAAAAGGTTTTACCACATTGATTACATTCATAAAGTTTCTCTCCATTCTGTTTTCTTTTATGATATTGGAGACTACTGGGACATGCAAAGGCTTTGGCACATTTATTACTTTCATAGTATATCTCTAATATGGGTTCTTTTATGTTTTTGGAGACATCTCCCTTATGAGTAGGCTTTACCACATTGATTACACTTTTTTTTAACTTTTATTGCATTATGATGAAAAAAGTTACATGATTTCAATTTATCTGAATTTGTTAACATTTAAAAACACATTTTCAGTAAATAGAATTAAATCACATTCTTGTTTCCCCTTTTTACCTCAACTCCTCCTAGAGACTCCTCATTCAATACCTACAATACCTTTTTTGGTCATATTTGTTAAAATTTATAAAATATTATGACAATAAAAATGAGTAGTATAAAATTGTTTGATATAAAACAACAATCAATTTCCCAGTCTTATGTAGATGCTCGTCTACAGCAATACTGAATATAGGCATTTTTATCAATATAAATTTTAAATAACTCCAAACATATTAACGGTATATTTCAAAATAATATATCACTACTAGTATTTTCTTAAATGAACATAAATATATAAAGTCTTTTTGTTTGTTTGTTTGTTTGTTTTGTATTTAGTAGAGTTTAAAATCATGGCTCTTCCTGTGGTACAAGCCCAAAATAAGAACAATTTTTAGACATTGGATTTCATTGTAATAGGGCTGTACTTCCAAGACCCTCACATAACCTAAAGATTTTACCTCCATCATAGCTAAGCTGAGAGTTGACAGTTCTGCTGAGCCAAGGGATGAATTGTAGGCATGATTTTTAGATACAGGCTTCCTGCTATGGTCAAAACTATATGATTTGAGTGAGTGCTTTTATTCTCAGCACACAGAGAACAGGTTAAATTCATTTAAGAAATGGTGTTTGTATTAAGATGGCCTATCCATAAAGTCATTCACCAACGGTTTCAATTAACAATGGTCCTGCTTGGAGGGTGGCACAGATACTAGATGTGTGTAAGAATCTGGTTCATTAGCTGTGATAATTTGGAAAAGCATTCATCTCAGAGAAAGAGTAACTTATAAAGTTCTCTTCTTTAAACTTGATAAAATACGTATAAACATCAAGCAAAGCATTCAGTCTCACACTTTGTTGTTCTCTTTCCTATAAGCCAGTTCCCAAGTTAATTGTCTATGTCTCCCTTGAGTATAGAAAGACTTTTGAAATATATAATCTGTTCTGAAAACCAGAGTACAGTGTAAAAACATGAAATAAACAATACTACTAATAGAGAGGCTGAGATAGGAGAGGCAAGATTTCAAGACCCTTATGTTGTACATAGCAAGACACTGTCACAAACAAGCTGAAAGTATATATAGATTGTACAATGTTGGATCTATTTTTCCAAGTACCAAATTTGAGAGAACATTGGATGACAATCAACAAATTTTTAATTCCTCATATTTTTGGATTTCAATCCTTTACGATATGTTGGTAATATTAATTTTCATATTAAGATATTAAGAAAAGGTTATTGTCACTTATTTTTGTTCTTGTTGTAAGAAGTGGAATTAGATTTGTTTGGATTTGTTGAAAGATTACTTTCATGATTCTTCTAGGGTGTAGTTTTGCTCCTTATGTTGATGTTTTCCATCTATTATCCTTTGTAGGGCTGGATTTGTGGAAAGATATTGTGTAAATTTTGTTTAGTCATGGAATATCTTGTTTTCTCCATCTATGGTAATTGAGAGTTTTGCTGGGTATAGTAGCCTGGGCTGGCATTTCTGTTCTTGTTGTAGTATCTGTATGACATCTGCCCAGGATCTTCTAGCTTTCCTAGTCTCTGATGAGAAGTCTGGAATAATTTTGATAGGCATGCCTTTATATGTTACTTGTCCTTTTTCCCTTGCTGCTTTTAAAATTCTTTATTTTTTAGTGCATTTGGTGTTTTGATTATTATATGATGGGAGCAATTTCTTTTCTGGTACACTCTATTGGAGTTCTGTAGGTTTCTTGTATGTTCATGGGCATCTCTTTCTTTAGGTTAGAGAATTTTCTTCTATAACTTTGTTGAAGATATTTACTGGCCCATTACATTGGGAGTCTTCACTCTCTTCTATATCTATTATCCTTAGGATTGATCTTCTCTTTGGGTCCTGGATTTCCTGGATGTTTTGGGTTAGGAGCTTTTTGCTTTTTGCATTTTCTTTGACTGTTGTGTCAATGTTTTCTAAGGCATCTTCTGCCCCTGAGATTCTCTCTTCTATCTCTTGCATTCTGTTGGTGATGCTTGCCTCTATGACTCCTGAGTTATTTCCTAGGTTTTGTATCTCCAGTGTTGTCTCTCTTTCTGATTTCTTTATTGCTTCTATTTCCATTTTTAGATTCTGGATGGTCTTGCTCATTTCCTTCACCTGTTTGATTGTGTTTTCCTGTAGTTCTTTAAGGGATTTTTGTGTTTCCTCTTGATGAGCATCTATCTGGTTACCTGTGTTCTGTATTTCTTTGAGGCTGCTGTTTATGTCTTCCTTAAAGTCCTATGTCATCATCAGGAGAAGTGATTTTTAGATATGAATCTTGCTTTTCCAGTGTGATGGTGTGTCCAGGACTTCCTATGGTGAGAGAATTGGGTTCTGATGATGCCAAGTGGTTTGTGTTGTTTATTTTTTTATGCTTGCCCCCGTCATCTAGTTATGTCTAGTGCTACCTGCCCTTGCTAAATCTGACTGGAACCTGTCCTTCCTGTGATCCTGGTTATGTCAGGACTCTTTAGAGTCAAGGTGTCTCTGTGTTCCTGTGATTCTGGGATCCTGTGACCCTGGGCTTGTTAGAGCACTTGGGAGTGCAGCAGCTTCCTCTGGGTGTTGTGGGACTGGTTGCAGAGCCTGGGCCCAAGGTCTTCTCAGGACACCAGCCCAAAGAGACCAGAAGAAACTCGAGCCACTCTGCTGGCAGAACTCCTGTGTGCCTGGTCCTGCTGGTCACAGTTACTCCCGGGGTTGGGACAGATGGTGATCCTCCTTACCTCTCATCCTGAGAGTGTCAGAGCGCCTGGGAGTGGAGCTTCCTTTGGGTGTTGTGGGACTGACTGCAGAGTTTGTGCCCAAGGTCTGCTCAGGACACCAGCCCAGAGAGGCCAGGTGATTACATTTCTAAGGCTTCTCTCCAGTATGGGTTCTTTTAGGATATTGGAGAGTAATACTTGGTTGTGAAAATGCTATACCACATTGATTACATTCATAAGTTTTCTCTCCAGTATGGGTTCTTTTAGGATATTGGAGACCACTTACACATGATAAAGTTTTAGCACATTGATTACATTCATAAGGTTCCTCTCCATTATGTTTTCTTTTATATTGGAGACTAATCTGCTATGAAAAGGCTTTAGCTCATTGATTACACTCATAAGGTTTTTATCCAGTATGGGTTCTTTTATGATGTTGGAGATGACTGAGTCTTTCTAACACTGACTACATTCATAAAGTTTTACTCCAGTATGTACGCTTTTATGTCTTTGGGAATGACTGGGTCTTGCAAAGACTTTATCATGTTGGTTACTCTCATAGCCTTTCCCTCAACTGTGACTTCTTCCATGCCTACAGTGATAATTTGCACATGAGAAAGTTTTACCACATTCATTAGCCTGATCAATCATTTTATCTATATGAAGTAATTTTACAGAATAGTCTAATAATAGAGAAGAATCAGAGCTTAAGGTTTCATCACTTTCTATGTTCCTTTTTGTCTCCCTCACTGTGGGTTTTTTTGCATCTTTGAAAATACCTGTGATGGTATGGTCATTTATTGCATGGCTCACATTTATAACATCCTATTTCTATATGAGATTTCTATATGATATATTTCATAGATCTGAAGTAAAAGAGAACAAATCAGAACTTTATAACACTGACTGCATTCATAATTTTTCCTGTAGTATGTTTACAGCACATTAGTAGTGTAAATCAGGACAAACAGAAGTGTGAATCAGGACAAAAGAATCCATAGGGATTTTTTGCAGTGTGACTTTGTTGAAGGTCCCAGTTGAGCTGTGCTGGAACACTGAGTGGAATGGAGAAATTATTCTGGCATGAATTATATAAGGGTCACGTTCTTATTGAAATTAGAAGGTATTTGGTTTTCTGATACCTTCTCTTTTCTGATCAACCTAATAAGATGTTACCATGCTTTTCTTTTAAACTTGAGGTTTTAGTGGTAGAAGGTACGAACTTGTGATAGAATGTATGAGCAAGTAAGGGGTGAGATCCAGTTGTTTGTAACACTTTGAACTAGGACAGGATCATACATACACAAAAGCAAAATGGTCTGCCTAATGCCCAAGTAAGGCATAACCAGAACTCAAGCTTGCTTCTAACTTCTCCACCTATGCTGAGTCTCTTCATATTACCTAATACCTGCCATATACACACATCCATATTTTTTGTTCCACCATCCCACTCACCTGCTCTAAGTTCAGCCTAGGCTCCTTCACACAGCAGTGATCACATGTAAACCACAGCCAGGAGAGGAGCCAGTTCTAGAAGGGCCCAGAGTTAAGTTAGCCCTCCAGAGGCTTCCCTAGGTATCATGGAACAACTGAGAAACTGCCTCTCAAGAGCCTGAAAACAGAAGCCAGCCTAGTTATCATTTCAGTCTCTGGAAGAATGTTTTAATGTTTCCAAAGGTAGAAAATACTGTTTGGAAAGATAACTAGCATCTTACCAGAGATTCTCAAGGAGATAGTAGTGGGCAAGGTAGAGCACTTGAAGGATAGGAGCAGGAGGTCAAAGTCAGCCCTGGCTACATAGCAAGTTAGAGACCATTATGGGCTACAAGAAACTGTCTCAGCACATGAGCAAACAAGAGGAGCAGGGGAGAAGACAGGCTAGAGGACATTCAAATGTTAGCAAAGTATTCTTCCAGTCTTTGTGTTACATGATTTTTCTGCCCCTAAAACACCATTAAATTTTGGGAGGCTTCACAATTTCATTAGCAGAAAGGAGACATTTTCCCTAAATGCAAGTAAAAGTACCAAAGCTTGTTACAAAATGACAGCTGGCTCTTGCTCTCTCTAATTTATCTATCTCTCTCTGTTTCTCTGTCTCTCTTTCTGTCTCTGTTCCTCTGTCTCTCTTCTCTCTTTGTTTTTTTCTGGTCTGCAGCCAGTATCCTGGTACACCTTTGACAAAGAGTGTACAGTTCCCAGCCACCACCACCACCACCACCACAAGAACAACAACAATAACAAGTCCTAGCCCTTCTCTGCTTCTGCTTGTTATAGAACCTGCTGATTCTCCTTGTTCCCAGGAGAGGGTGAAGCAGGGTATGCATCCTGGAAAGTGGGGACTGTCCTTCCTTCAGTATATGCCACAATTGTCTAGATTCTGAAGGATTCCCCAAGGTGGAGGGGGCATGTACTGTCTTATCATCTTTTCCAGTGTAGTCCTTATACACTTATAATGGAAATGATTGAGTTCTGATCCCTGGGCTGCTTCTTCCTAGCTGGTAACTCACAGTACATTGATCCATGCCTTTAAAAAGCTGTATATTGCAACTATTTAAATAAATTGCATCACCCATACCAAAGTGTCATTGTGAGTTCTGAGTGGCCTAGTGTTTGGGTTTGTCACTAAGTGGCCCAGGATTGATAAAACCCTGTTGGCTCTTTTATTTTTGACATGGTCTCTTGGAGCTAAGGCTGGTATCAAACTATAAAGTGATCTTGAGTTTCTGATCCTCCTCCTTGCACCCAAGAACTGGGATAATAGACACGTACAAAAATACCTAGTTTTACCCAGTGGTGGGGATGGGGCCAGTACTTCATTCATGGGTAAGAAATTTCAATTACTACCTCCACTACTACATTGTAACATCATACACACAGGCCCCTTTCCAAGAGACCAAGTACTATGCCCTACCTTGCTGACCTGTGGCAAGATCTCTTTCATGTACTGTACTGCCCCTATGTCAGGTTTTACAAGGAAAATGAGGTTCCATCTGTACAGCTTGTCTCAGTCCAATAGGAGAGCACATATGATTCCAGAGTCTAGAAATGTCCATGCTGATCTTGAGCGGGTCTCCATCACCTCCCTGAGCTTCTGTTTCCTTAGGAAAAAGACTTTCCTGTTTGTTAGGTTTAAATTGGTTTGGTTTGGTTTTTCCTGCAAATTTCTATTCAGGGACAGCCAGGATGCACAGGGGTTCTACACTGCCTTCTGTAAGTGTTTGTGTGCATATGTTGTGGGGGAACTGTCTAGGGTGCCCTTCTGCACTGGAGATACATGAGTTCCTCCTAGGCTCCTGGATTTCTCGAGGTTGAGGGATGTAGAACAATCAGCACAAGCCCCAAAACCCTAGTAGGATCAGTCTACCTCTCAGCAAGACAGAAAAGTAGTTCAGCAAGAAATAGCACATATTTCCACAAGGTGGTTGCAGGACTTTCTCATGTTTTCTAAGTCCAGAGGCTTCAGTATATTCTAAGAGCTCTTTACCTCTATCCACAAGGGGACCCAAGGAATTGAAGGAGGTCAGAATGGGATAGAGTCACTCTCCTTTGGAGACTCCAGAACTGTCATAATGACCTGCAACCATCTCTGCAAAAAGGGATTGCTCCAGTATCAATCCTAGCCCTGGACTCAGTGTCTCTGGAGCTGTTGGCAGTGGAACTTGTGTGCTGGCCTCCATGGCCTGTTTCCTAGAGTTCATAGCTTGTCCTTAGTCAATTGACACATTAAAACATATAATTACACCCATAAATATATGGCTGCATATGCACAGAGTCCAGTGCAATAGGGATGAGCATAGCAAACAAAGTTTCTCTTTGTCTTTGGTGGTGTTGCTTTTCTGTTTAGTAGTCTGAACTAGGGGCCAGATGCTCGCTCTTGAGGAGTTTGGGGATGAGGACTATTTAAGGCTTATCCACACAGAGCTGTGGTATCTCTCTCAAGAAATGGAACCAGCTGTGTCAAGCTGGACATAAAGTTCCCCTACTAGTAAACCCACATACTCCACACCAATATTGTGTGTCCATTGCCAGTAAAGCCTAGAGGTATCAGCTCCATCTAAACACTTGACTCTTGACAACTTTCTTAGGACAGGCTTCATTCCCCAGAGTCTCATGTCTCATCTTAAATGTGGAGCCTTGTACCCCTGCCTACTGTCCTCTACCAACATCCTTCCAGAAAGAACATGATGCTATATGCCAAATTATGTTCAGCAATTTGCACTCATTTGGCATGGGGGGTACAGCCCTATAGATGAATGCTAGGAAGGCATAGGTAAGGAAGGTAAGCAATGGGCCTCCTCAGTTACCAGAGAGGTGGCACCCCAGGTTGACATCTCTCCAACAGAATTACATCTTAAAGACCCGGTGTTCAACTGAGATGGACATGGGACTAGAAGCACCAGTCCAGCATGTTGAAGGATTAGGTGGAGAATCCCTCCAAGCATTCCTCTGGGGCCAGGTCTATGAGGAGTTAAATGAGGAAGGTGGTGAAGAGGGGGGAGGGAAATCATGCTTGCATTGTTTCGTGTCTTCTTTTTGTAGTTTGGAGGTCAGGGCATGTGGTGGGCATCATCTTTCAGACATCTTAGAGCCCACCATACAAAGTCTGAGTCATCTTCCTCCCCAGATATTCTCATCCCTGTCTCTTTTGTCACTGAGGAAACAGCACCTTCACACCTAATAGTTCTAGCTAGATGTGTATGCAGTGTATGTATATGTGTATATATATCCTCATACACAATCCTATATTCACATTATATATATCTATATAGATAGATATATATGTATATAGACACACACATTATGTATGTATACATACACACACGCATATATTAACATTGACCATTTATGTATGTTCAAAGCTGCTCAGTCGATGAGTGAGACTAAGGTGTAAAATAGGATGGAACCCCATATATTTTTTCAATATATATACATATAGAAGTTTAATCTATATGTTTGGTATAACAAATTATTAGTAATAACTTATAATAAAATAGAGCAACATAAATTAGACACAGCAAAATACATTTAATCCTAATGAGTTCTTTATTTCTAGAATTTATCACTTAACTTTTTAAATGTTTAATACAGTTATTTATCCATCTATGAATGGATAGTGGATCAGAGGAAAACTTGCAGGAGTCAATTTCTACATCCACCATCAACTCAGTTCTTCAAGGCTTGATGTTAAGTCCAATCAGCTGAGCCTTCTCACTGCTGGCCCTTCTTCCACTTAATATTTGCAAAACACAGTTGACACTGGCAGCCTAAGTCAGGGAAAGGAAGAAACTTGGTAATCATAGTTAGAAGTTGAAATTTAGCCACAAGTGTTTTACACACCTCTAGTGATAGCATTCCAGATTCTGAGACAGGAGGAATCCAATTTCCATCCTAGCCTGGACCAACTGTATCAAGGAGGACCAGGGGTCAGAGACAGAGAGATTACCTACCCTCATTTATACACTCCTTTTAAATCCTAAATAATGGTGGCACACATAAAATGATAACAACAAGATGATGAAGGAGTTCATCTATACAGTCTGAAGCCTTGGAGATCCCTTATCTGGATTCATCAGGAAGCCTAAATACCCAGATTCACTGCAATATTCATTATCTGTGAATACTGGGACCTGAGGATTTAGAGCTACACCAAACTTTCAACATCAATCATATCTGTCTTCCTTTTGCCAAACCCCCTCCTCCAACAACCACCACCAATGAGAGGGAGTGAAGGACTGGCCTATCACTTAGCAAAATAGACTGTTTCTTCCCAGTTTCAGCTGCTGCCGTATATTACAGACTAACCTGGACCTAGGGCAGTGAGTCACCAAATCTTGCCTTTTACTTTTTTCCCCCTGTATGCTTTAATTTGCTTTCTTATTTGAAGACCCAGTGTGTGGGCATAATTTTTCTTCTCTTACTCTTCCCTCATGTCTAGAACAAACAGAACCAGTTTGCATTCTTTGTCATGGTTATTTGGAATTACTTTAGCAGGGAAGCCAGGACACTTTGTGGTACTCTAACTCTTTAACATTTTTATCTATTTTTTTTGTTTGTAGGAAACCAAAAATCATTACTCGTTCAAGTGCTCTGATACTTGCTTCAGCTGGATCCACAGACAATACTAGTGACTTTATTGGGCTTTTTTTGACTATGAAGTAAGTAGAGGGATCACAAGAGACTGGTAGCTGGATTGGAGACATTGGAGGAGCAGATGTTAATGAGGCCTTCCACATACAAAGAGATAATAAATAATGTGTAGTCTTTGTGAAGGTTGGATGCCTGAAAATGTAAAGGGTAGAGATATATTTATATGTATATGTGTATGTGTTTGTGTATGTATATTTATATTCATATTTATATTTATGTTTGTGAGGCCGATAATCAGAAGAACCCATAGAGATGCAGGCAGGTATGGACACACTAGTATTTGTGTCTGAGACATTCATTTGAGTTCACCCTTCAAAGACTCACATTATTTTCTTGGCTAGTAGGTAAATGGATGGGCAAGGATTGCTTACATATCAATAAAAACTGGTCTTCACTGTTGGCAGGAGTGTTGTGTTGTTCCAGTTCTAAACAAATCTATCAGTGTCAGGACCTCTAATACCTGAAAAATATATTGTTGTAGATTTAATTAGTTTTTGAAGGGTAACCATGTGGTGATGGAACACCAGGAAAATGTAATGTGAAAATCAAGGCAGATAATGAAATTAGGCTGCTACAAGGAAAAGACAACAAAGATTTTCAGCAAAGTAGAAACTCAGGAGGGGCATGCCAGAAGTTCCTTGAGGGAGGGAGTGTGAAGCTGCCAACCCTTGCCTCACAAATAATAAGGAAATATGATTCTTAGTGATTGTGATGTTAATGGAGTTGATGGGAGTTTTGAGACAGAGTCTCAAGGACAGTGAGTAGGCAAGCTGAGAAATCACTGTGTACTCAAGGATGACCTTTAACTTCTAATCGACTTGCTTTTACCTCCCAGGTTCTGGTATTAGAGGTGTGCTCCACCACATCTGATTTTCTGTGTTGCTAGGATGGAACTCAGGGCTTTGAACATACCGAGTAAGCATGCTACCGGTCAACTTACATATGTAACTAAATTTCTATAGTTTTAATTCACTTAGTTTATGTAATTTTGTAACAGAGACTTCTACAAATTTATCTGTAATATTTGCCACAAATAACTCAGGGTTTGTTTTCTGAAAATAAAAATGTTATTGTGTAGAACCACAATATATCAAAGTCATGAAATTAACACTAGCAGAATACTGTTGAGGTGTGTGTGTGTGTGTGTGTGTGTGTGTGTGTAGGTGTATTATGCGTGTGTAAAATTCATCTAGAGGGACAAGATAAATTTCTTTGACCCGACTTGTTGAAAAAGATGCAGGAATCTCAAGTCCTGGGAAGAAATTTGTTTCACCTGGTAAATTAGGCTTCAACATTTCCCTTAGGGTGTGAAGGTTAGCTTGATGATAAATAAGCACACTTGCATAATCTGCTCAAGATTTCGAGTTTGACTCCAACAATGGAACCAAGAACTCTTAAATTAAAAAGAAATGAAAAGTGAAGAATGTTCTTCTCCAAAAATCTGTACATATGGGCAAAGTCATCAGTTTGATTGGGTTGAAAGTGGTAATTAATGGTATGTGATAAAATTCCTAGATGCTAGCTGATATTTATTTATTATTCTGTTTTGCATTTTGTTTCCTGTTTTTCAAATATTTTTACATTTTCCTGTTGTGTTTTGATTTGCTTTGTTTGTTTGTTTTTGAGATATGGCCTTATTTTGTATCCCTGACCTACTTTTGAACTTAAGAGATACACCTGCCTCTGCAACCTTAGTGCTAGGATTAAAGGCATGTGCTACCATAGTAAAGTTGTTTTGTTCTATTTTGTTTCGTTATATGATAAGGATTCTCTGTGTAGCACTGTTTGTCCTATAGGCCAGCCTGGCCTGAAAATCAGAGAAGATCCTACTTCTGCCTCCTGAGTGCCTGGGACCAAAGGAGTATGCTACCACTGCCTGGCTTAGTATGTATTTTTTAATTGTACCTGATGGTTGTCCTCAAAGAATCTACTAACTGAGTCTATCTCTCTGTTTCTTTGTCTGTCTGTCTCCCCCTCTGCCTCTCTTGCTTTCTCACTCTATTTTATCTATTATTATTTCCTTCTGATTTTGGTTCCTCTCTCTGTTGTTTCTCTCATAAAGGATGTAACTTGCTCATGAAATTTCAAGCTAAGTGTCATCCAGTTAGTATATGTGAACAGTTGTGGGTACTTAAACACTGGCAACTACCCTGGGTGTCCCTCCATATGAAAGAGTGGTTCTCCATTTCAGCTATCAAGTGCAAATAGCTCCTCAGTTAGGAGTGAGGCTTATCACACCCTCTTCCATCCATGCTAAAATATTGACAAGCTTGATCTTGTTCAGTGCACCACAGCCACTGTGAGTTTGTGTATAACAACTATGTCATGTCCAAGAGATAGCTTTTCAGTTCTCCTTCCCATATTCTGGCATTGAAATTCTTCCCCAAATTCCCCCATCAGATTATTTCAGGAAGCAAACACTCATCTAAGGAATATTCATGGTTGAGACCACCCGTTGTCTGTTTTAGCTTCAGTCACAAGGAAGACTACCTGTAACTTTGCAACTCTGCAAGCTGCCATCCACCAGTTAGAGGAGAAGGAGCCTAGGGCTTCCTGCTTTCAATCTTTGATTCTTTTATGATCTTTAAGTTCAGAGTACACTGAAAATGGACTACAACAATTTATTTCTTACAGTCACCATGAGAGATGAGGTACGTTGGCCTTTGCAGTAGTCTGGTCTTGATTTCTACATGTTACCTCTTCCTACAGGGTCTGATCTAGTTGATTTGTTACTAATGATAGGAAAACAGGCCCACACAACACTGGCAACTGTATGCAGAATTCTTTTCAGAGACATCAACCTCTATCCACCCAGGGAAAACTAGGATTTGTGGCTTCAAAAAGGAAATTAATTTCAGAGTAAGGCTGCCCATGTGGATTTATTAAAAAATAATAGAAATATGCTACAAGACAGATAGTCAGACAGATGGGGGTAGAGAGAGAAAGAGAGAGAGAGAAAGAGAGAGACAGAGACAGAGAGAGACACAGAGAGAGAACAGAACATAGTAGATAGGAAATCATAATCAAAAAGAGAGACTCAGAGATAGTTTCTTTGCAGTGGGCACACACTGGAACTTGGTGGCTCTCAAGATGACACCTCTTAAGGTTGCTAACAAATACTGCCACCCTTATGGCCCTCCCACTTCTTTGTAATACTACCCAAAGAGTGTACTTTGTGGTGCTGGAGAGACAGCTCCATGATTAAGAATGTTTTTTCTCCTGGTCCCATGTTTGGTTCCCACATGAGTAACTCACAATCATCTTTAATTCCAGCTTCAGATTGCTGATACCTTCTTTTGGTCTCTGCATACACATCAAGTGCATACACTTGTACAAATACACACACACACACAAATAACATATCAACTGATATACAAATACATATACAGGAAAAAGAATCCAAATATTTTTAAGAAGAATGTAATTTGTAATAAGGTTAAAAGTTAAAGGTGTTTTCTCACAATACAAAGTTTTGAGGTGGCTTTAAGAGGAGTATCTTCTTGGACAGGAGAAAAGAGTGGTAGAGAATCAAAGTTATACTTTACGTTATCTCAGTAGTTCTCAACCTCCCTAAAACTGTGTCCCTTTAATACAGTTCCTCAAATTGTTTGGCCCCTAAACACATATTTTTCATTGTATTTCATAGCTGTAAATTAGCTGTTATGAGTCTTAATGAAAATATCTGATATACAGGATATCTGATATGCAACATCAGTGAAAGGGTTACTTGGTCCTTAAGGGGTCATGACCACAGGTTGAGAATCTGCTTTAGCCAGAAACAAACATAGATTATTCTTGTTTTTGTTATACTTGGTGGAGATGTCTTCAGGAAGGCATGACATAAAGCTAAGTGATAACAGTTCATTTAT
Source organism: Mastomys coucha (assembly GCF_008632895.1). NCBI lineage: Eukaryota > Metazoa > Chordata > Mammalia > Rodentia > Muridae > Mastomys > Mastomys coucha. Next base: position 13,788,188 of record NW_022196909.1, read on the forward strand.
CCTCTTAGATATGATGTCCTTTGAAGAACACATACAGTGTCAGTGGGCTTTTAGGTCCTTGTCAGTGGGGTCTCACTTCTGTGTATTTTATCAGTCAAAATAGAAGACTGTCTCTAGAGCATAGCACTTTTCCTTCCCAAGCCCTCCCCACATCACCACAATTCAATGCTTGACATCCACAAGCCATGCTTAGCACTCTGGAATTGTCTTCAAATTTTTCTGTGTCAATATTTCTTAGTTTCCCTCCAAAGAGTCTAGATGTTGTGTAATGTCTCCCTCTGGGCTTCTTGATTCAGTAGATTGATGATTTCATCAGTTATTTCAATGGGCCCAGGAGTGATCTTTCCAGATAATAGATATCTCAACTTACATTGTAGTTGAATCTCAACAAATCAAGTATGGATTGAAAATACATGTGTACTTGTAATTTTCATTACATTTATTTTATTTGTAGGTAGGCATATACTTAGGATTGCACACATGCCCAGGAGTGTCTGTGGTGTCAGAGGCCTGCTTTTAAGAGTTTATTTTCTTTTTTCCATTGTGTATTTACATCTGAATCCTAAGGCCACCCACAAGTATGTTTTATACTTTTTCCTACCTTCCTCCCTTTTTTACTTCCCTCCCTCCTTTACTCTCTCCCACCTTCCTTCCTTTCTTACCTCCTCCATTCCCTCCTTCCTTCCTTCATGTGCATGTGATACTAGAATGGAACCAGAGCTGGCTGCTTGCTCATCAAGCACTCTTCCATCTGACCTACATCCACAATTCCTTGCTCATTTAATATGAGGATATCTCATTGTTTTTATTTTCATATAGTAAATGATGAATAATGTTTACCATCTTTTCATAAGTATGAATGAATGTGTGTGTAGAGGTATATATATATTGGGACTGAAAGACCCCCGTAGGGAGACCCCCACTCAAGTCTCGGGAGGACGCTCACCCATGGAATCATGAGAGACCATCTAGATGTAAACACATGAGGCAGTTTAATTTTGGGGCACTCCAGGCCAACTCATATCTCGCGCAGGAGACAGTAGAATCGACCCCGAGGCTCAGGGGTTAGGAGTTTATATAGGAAAAAGGTCTGGGGAAACAAAGGAATTGGTGTTGCTATACATGATTGGCTAGTTTAAATATCAAGTATATTACGTGCAGAACAGAGTGGAAAATTTCTAAGGTTGGTGTTAATCTGAGTCAACAGAGCATCTGATCTTAAACCATATCTAAGAGGACCAGATGGCCCACTATTCAGTGTCTGCCCAGACATGTCCTTGCATGTTTTCTCTTCTATATCTTCCTGGCCTGTTAGTTCCCAGAATGTCTTAACAGCCTGCTTATTTTTGCCCAGGCTTATTTGGACATATTTGACCTTGGTCCACTGTGTTTTCTTCAAATCTGCAATTTTCTCATTAGCCAGCACAAGTTTCAAATTTAACTCTTTCAGGACGAAAAGACAACCTCAGATATCATTCTGCATGAGTCTGTTCATTTTGTTTTGCACATAGACTGTGTTATTTTAGTAGTGTTTATTGAAAGGACACTCCTTCATGCTCATTCCCACTACTTATAGATAAGTCTATTTCCTTTAAACTGTAGATGTGATAGGTAGATATTGGTTAAGAATTTTCATATTTTCTGGATAATTCTATTTCTGCATCTAATATCTGGTGAGGGTCCTCCTTTCTGTGCTTTTGTCTTAGAGTTAAAATTCTTGGATATCCTAGTTATGTTAAGCCTTCCTTTGCATGGTTTTGTCATATCAGATTTTTTTGGTTTTGCAGTATTGAAGACTGTATCTAGTGCATTGCACATACTACACAAGCACTCTACACTGATCCATAAATCGGCCTTCTTTTTATGCTTTGTTGTTATATAGTACAAATATAGTATCTTATTTATTTACTTATTTACTTATGTGTTTGAGAGATTTGTCAGTGAACTACACACATGGGTACTGCTCATGGAAGAAGGTATTATATGGTGTTTAACTGGAGTCTTAGGTGGTTGTGAGGCATCTGATATAATATAGATGCTGGTAACTAAACTCAGGTCTTCTGTATGGCGACCAGGTACTCTTAACCACTGAAGCTGCACTTCACTCTCATTGGAAGCTACCATATGGTACTGGAATATGAACCCAGGTTTTGTGGAAGAGCAGGCAACACTTCTAATCAATTTTTTTGAGACAGAGTTTCACTAAGTTTCCTGGGCTTGCGTTGATTTTACTCTGTTTGTAGGCAGACCCTGAAACTTTGTTTTGGTTTTTCAAGAAAGGGTTTCCCTGTGTGGCCCTGGCTGTCCTGGAACTCACTCTGTAGACCAGGCAGGCCTCGAACTAGAAATCTGCCTGCCTCTGCCTCCCAAGTGCTGGGATTAAAGGTGTGTGCCACCACTGCCCGGCTGACCCTGAAGTTTTACTCCTCTGGCTTCTTCCTCTGAAATAGCTGGGATTACAGGCCTGTGCCACTGGGTTCAGCTATCTTTTTCTATATTATAGCTGTTTTATGACAGGGTAACATGTACCATAATATTTTTATCATAACAACACTGTAATACTTATTTACTTATATTCTAGCATCTGTGTACTAGCATTCCACATAGTTTCATCAGAATTAGTGGTAGTAGTAATTCTTTGAATATGTATTTGTGTGTTTGAGTATACTTGAGTGTAGTAGGTGTACAACATGTGGACCATGCCTTCAGAGTCCATAAGAGGGTTTATGATCCCATGGAGCTAACAATGCAAACAGCTATGAGCCCACCAATATGGGCACTGGAAACTAAACCTGTCCTCTGCAAGAGCATTAAAGACTTGTAACTTTTGAGCCATCACTCCAACCCATCAGTATTCTTTAGAATAGTAAATCACACTTTGTTGTTTTCCAAGTTTTGTTGCAGTGGTTCTCAACCTGTGTGTTACAATCATTTTGAGAGGTGAAGCACTGTTTCAAAGGGGTCACCTAGAACCATAGGGAAACACAGATATTTATATCACTATTCATAAGGTAGCAAAACTGGAGTGATGAACAAGCAGCAAAAGTAATTTTCTGGTTGGAGGTCACCAAAACATGAGGAACTGTATTAAAGGGCTATAGCATTAGGAATGTTGAGAACCATTGTGTAATTGCTTTACTGAGCCTTTTAAAGGGATGAGACCTAATATGATCCCATATGGAAAAAGGCCCTGCCCTACATAATGAAGAGTGTACTACCTGATTCTAGACATAAGACTTCCCAGTTAAACTAGAACTCAAGGAATTTGGCTAGAGATGCTGGCCATTAGGCCACAGGAATTCTTTACCAATCTTATATCTGATAGAGGCCTAATTTCCAATATATACAAAGAACTCAAGAAGTTAGACTCTAGAGAACCAAATAGCCCTATTAAAAAAATGGGGTACAGAGCTAAACAAAGAATTCTCAATTGACAAATACTGAATGGTTGAAAGGCACGTAAAGAAATGTTCAACATCCTTAGCCATCAGGGAAATGTAAATCAAAACAACCCTGAGATTCCAGCTCACACTAGTCAGAATGGCTCGGAAAAAACCTCAGGTGACAGCAGATGCTGGCGAGGTTTTGAAGAAAGAACACTCCTTCATTGCTGGTGGGACTACAAGCTGGTACAACCACTTTGGAAATCAATTTGGCAGTTCCTCTGGAAATTGGACATAGTACTACCAGAAGACCCAGCTATACCACTCCTGGGCATATACCCAGAATATGTTCCAACATGTAATAAGGAAACATGCTCCATTATGTTCATAGCAGCCTTACTTATAATAGCCAGAAACTGGAAACAACCCAGATGTCCCTCAACAGAGGAATGGATACAGAAAATGTGGTACATCTATACAATGGAGTACTACTCAGCTATTAAGAACAATGAATTTATGAAATTCGTAGGGAAATGGATGGATCTGGAGGGTATCATCCTGAGTGAGGTAACCCAGTCACAAAAGAACAAACATGCATTCTCTGATGAATGGATATTAGCCCAGAAGATTGGAATACACAAAATACAAACCACAAACCACAAGAAACTCAAGAATAAGGAAGACCAAAGTGTGAATACATCATTCCTTCTTAAATGGAGGAACAAAATACCCATGGAAAAATTTGTAGAGACTAACTATGGAGCAGAGACTAAAGGAAGGACAATCCAGAGACTGCTACACCTGGGAATCCTTCCCATATTCAATCATTAAATCTAGACACTATTGTGGATGCCAGCAAGTGCTGGCTGACAGGAGCCTGATATAGCCGTCCCCTGAGAGGCTCTGTCAGTGCCCGAGCCATCCATTGGAGTGAGTACAGGGTACCCAATGAAAGATCTAGAGAAAGGACCCAAGTTGCTGAAGGGTTTGCAGCTCCTTAGGAGGAACAACAATATGAACTAACTAGTACCCTCAGAGCTCTCAGGGACTAAAACTCCAACCAAAGAGTACACATGGTAGGACTCATGGCTCCAGCAGAGGATGGCCAAGTCGGTCATCAATGGCCCTTGTCCCTGTGAAAATTCTATACCCCAGTGTAGGGGAATTCCAGAGCCAGTAAGCAGGAAGGGGTGGGGTGGTGAGCAGGGGGAGTGGGAACAGGGTTTTTTTTTTTCTTTTTTTTCGGAGAGGAAACAGGGAAAGGAGATATCATATAACATGTAAATAAAAAATATCTAATTTAAAAAAAAGAAAAAAAAGATGCTGGGAATGTGAAATATCATCCAGCTGGGGTCCAATGAGATGGCTCAGTGGGTAAATGCATTTGCCAAACTGACAACCTGAGTTCAATTCCCAGGTCACACACAATTAATTTAGTCAATTAATTTGACTAAAAAGAGAATAAGATGGAACACTAGTAAGTTCACTTCTCATACTATACTGTATTTACACACAGTACCATGTGTCAAATAAATGAAAAACATATTTTTGAAGGGAAAGAAAATCCCAAGAAATATTAGAGTATTTACATAGGACCCACGTACAGTTCTAAGCACCCTCATGAAGACTCGGAACCATCTCTTAACTCCAGTCACAAAGAACCAAGTATTTCCTTCTGGTCTCAGCGAGTACTGCATGTGGTTCGCATTATGTATACAGTGATAAAACACCCATACACATAAAATTAAAATAAAATAAAAAATTTAGGTCTAACAAGCTCTACCTATGCTCAGATAGTAACTGTCTTGTGAATAGGATGGGTAACTAATCTTGAGAATTTAAAAAAAAATGTTCATTTCACTTACAACTGATACTTATTTTATCAAAGCCTAAGACTTAACACAACCAACAAAGCAAAAGACACTTCCAGATGGGAGACGATATTATACACAGTATCTAGAATATATAAAACTTAGAAGCCAGCAATAAAATGAGACAGGCATGGTCTTACAATCCCAGGACTTGAAAGGTGGAAGTAGGGGAATCAAAAGTTAGAGGCCAACCAGTGCTATAAGAGACCCTGCCTCTACCTAACCCTCCCCACTGATCAATTGATCAATAGATAAACAGACAAAGTATGATAACAACAACCCATATTTTTAAACAAAGATCTTGTCTTACTTTAGACTGCTTTCTAAATTCAAATATATAATAGTCTCATGATCTCAATTATAGAAATTTTTACCTCACAGTCCTGGAGTCTGAGAAGTCTGAAAGGATGGTCAGGTTTGGTTAAGGGCTCACTTGCTAGCTTACCGAGAAAAAGATGGTCAATATCACTAGCCATGAGAAAAATGCAAATTAAAGCCACATCTACTAATTTTCAGTAATCACTTCCATGTCCATGTAGCTATTCTACAAGACAGACAAATTGTTTGTAACATCTAAAACAAGAAGATACACTGAAGAAATAAAGTATTACAAAGTATAAAAAGAAGTGGAGTATTACAAAGTTATAATATATATTAATGTGGATGAATCTTGAAGATGTTTTCTAAGTCAAATAAAGCAGACACAAAGGCCTACAGATTCTACAAGTAGGCATATGAAATGTCCAAAACAGACAAAAAAGGCTACATCAAAGAGAAATGGAGAAGATAAAAGTGGTAGTTAATGAGTATGAGTTTTCTTTTGGGAGGCATTGATGAAAGACTTCTAAATTTGATAGGCATGGTGACAATGACCTTAAATCCCAGCCAAGGTGAAATAGTAAGACCCTGTCTCAAGAAAGAAAAAAAAGAAAAAGAAAAAAATCTGAACTATATACCTACAGAGAATAAACTACATGGTATACCCACAC
>NW_022196909.1:13795078-13810755 GCF_008632895.1 Mastomys coucha
AAAAAAAAAAAAAAAAAAAAAAAAAAAAAGAACTATCTAACTATAGAAAACGAGGGAAAATCAGGAACACTGGGCATTTAAAAATCAAAAAAGTGCTGGCACATGCCTTTACTTCTAGCACTTGGAAGGCAGAGGCAGATGGACTTCTGAGTTCGAGGCCAGCCTGGTCTACAAAGTGAGATCCACGACAGCCAGGGCTATACAGAGAAACCCTGTCCCGAAAAATCAAAAAAAAAAAAAAATTACTAATAAAAGCAAGCACTTTAACCATATGATCAAAGACTGACCACTACGTACCAACTTAACTTGTTTTACTTAAATGTTTATCTGCAAGGCAAGAAAAGGATTGTCAGTGTCAGTGTGAATTAAACAAAGGCACATCCGACAAAATAACACCCTATGTCATTTCAGAAACATCCAATCAAAACATTACAAAATTATGAAAGAGAAAAAGCATTAATAGTTGAAGGTAACAGAAAAGACAAACTTAATCCCACACATGACCCAGGAATGAACCTTGAGACAAGCCATTTTTTAAAAAAAAAACTTAAAAACTTATATATAAGTTGTACAATGATTGGACCCAACAACATTCTATCATAGGTCAGGGTGGGGGCATGGAATTCCATGCCCTCTTTTGAGGTTTAAACAGGCAGTTAAGGTTGTTGATAGAGACATTTCTTTTTTTGTAAGATTTATTTTTATATATTTGTATATGTGTGTCTATATGAGTGAATGCCACCTCTGTTTTGAAGCTCTCTAAAGCCAGAATAGTGAATTGGATAGCTGGGTGAATCCTTTAGAGCTGGAATTAGAGGCTCTATATGCCCCAAAGCTTAGCTGCTGGATACCAAACTCAAGTCCTCTGAAGACCAGAAAGTGCTCTTAATCACCGAGTCTCTCCAACCCCACACGATTAACATTAATTTCAGTGGTGTAGCCACTGGAAGGTTGGTAGGATACCCATTGTCCCTTGTTCATGGAAATGGGGGAAAAAAAAAAGCTAGATTGACATTTTAAAGAGAATCTTTACTAAAAAATTTAAAAGTAGTGTCATAATATTCACAGTATTACTTCTAGTAAAACACCCCCCACCGCACACACACATTCACACCTACCTTTGCTACACTCATTATGTGTGTAAAATATAGTGGGCATGTGTTTAAGAGAAAGGAAAAGCTATTGTAGCTAAATGTTACTATGTGATAATCTGGACGGTTTCATCATTATCTATTAAATTATGCCTGCAATTTAGCTGTGGGTGTGAAATCTTTCAAATTAGAAGACTAGGAGATGGCGGAAAGGGGAGAGTGGAGGAAAAGTTGTTGGAGGAGGATGAACAAAAGTGTGTTTTTCCAGGGAAATAAAACCATTGAAAACCAAGGAAGAAATGGCAAACAGTTTATAAAACTGAGGAGGGCACATGAACCTCCCTGGGGAGGGAGAGAGGGGAGGGAGAGATAGTTAGAGATAGACGACCAATGGATGGACAGATGGCTTGATTGATTGATTTTGCAAGTATTAGTAGAGTGAAGGGGAAGCCATTGAAAACAGCCCTGTGGCTCACTGGAGCCTGGCAGCCAACTCAGCTCGAAACCAGCAGATCCGAAGGGCCCAGGCGCCCAAAGGATCTCGGTACAACCTCCAAGATTGGTTGGACTCCAGACAAGGACTCCAGAAGTAACCAGCAGGAAAGAGCCGGACAGCCTCACCAGATGCAGCGCTGAGGAGCATCTGCACCATGCACCCAGACAGGTTTCCAGCAGTGGCCTTGTTGGCAACAAGTGCTCAGAAGCTCATCCCACCCCCAACCCCCAAGCTCCCCCCATCATCCCCTGCGAGCTCCTGGAATGCTCATGCATCTTGGAGATTCAGGGGCCTCTGACTGCTGTGTACTCTGATCTGAGAGTCTTGTACTGGTACCTGAAGCTATGGAGGGTCAGGCACAAGGCATTGCGATCAAGAAGAAATGTTTCCTCACCTTTATTTACAGAGTGATAACTAAGTTATTGATGACTCATGGATATTCACTTTCTACCACAATTCTGTCTTTTGAGAGGGTTTGCTCTGGATATGAGTCTCCTACCTCAGGATCTCCAGGACTCTCCCGATGTTATAATTTTGTTCTAGAGCCTTATTTTTATTTACTACATAATTTAACAAAAACACGTTTATAGGTGAAAATACTAAAATTCAGGTAAATACACCTCTTTTCTTGGCAATCATTAGTTATAATTTATAAATATTTATAAAGTTATAATTTATAAAATAAACATTAAGCTATGTTTATTTTCTTTCCTTATGTGTATGAGTGTTTTACGTGCATGTATGTCTGCATCACGTGCCTGCAGTGCTCTCAAGACCAGAAAAAGGTGTCAGATTCTCGTGGGCTGGAGTTACAGACAGATGTAAACTGCCTCGTTGGTGCTATGAATTGAACTCCAATCTTCTGGAATTGCAATATGTGCTCTTAACCACTTTCTCCATCTCCCAAGGCCCATGCCAAAGGTGTAGTTCACTAAAAAAAGCCTAGATCTTTCTGAACTCAGACAATTTGACAATGAAGATTAACCACCAAAATAGTTAAAACTGGATTTCTCCATTTTGAACACAAGAAAGAAAATGTTTCATGTGGTTTTGTGTGTGTGTTTTAAAGAAAACAGTACAGAAAATATGGCTCAGCAGTTAAGAGCACTGTTTGCACTTCCAGAGGACCAAGGTGGAATTACTAGCACCCACATGATAGCTAACAACAGTCTGTAACTCCACTTCCAGGGGATCTGTGGTCCTCTTCTTAAGTCTGCAGGCACTCCACATAAGTGAGTTAAATACAAACATACAGAAAAAAAAAATCCACACACATAAAATAGAAATAAATAAGTCTCTTACAAAAACAATAATACCAACAATATCAGACCAGAGTTGTAAATGAGAAAACAGAATCTGCTACAAGGGACTGTTTAGGGTGATAAAAGATTTCTGTATTGGTTGTGCTGGTGGTTATAAAGCTGTATTTGAAACACACTGAACTGTTGGGTATGGTGGCACATGATGATTCCTCAGGTAAAAGTGCTTTATGCAAACCTGAAAATGAGTCCCATTCCCAGAACAATAAGGGGGTGGGGAGCCCAGTACAGTGGCACACATCTTTGTATGGCTTCAGTACTCCCACAGTGAGATGGGAAAGAGGACCGAAGGAGCACCAGAAGCTCACAGGGCAGATAGCTTGGTGCCACGGACTAGGGTTTCTTACGGGGTCCCTTGTTCTGAGGGATGATGGGTTCTGGCCAGGTGTGTATGGGATTCGGCTTTGAAAAACAGACTAGACACGAGTGGTGTAAGGTCTGAGTGACTTTCCTTGAAGTTTACGCCTCAAATACTGCCGTCATGCAAAGTGTGTGTGGCAGCCTGGGCTTTCTGAAAAGACAGCTTCTCAAATAAGAAAGATGCAAAGGCTCATGACTCGGTCTTCTGTCCACCTAGATGTGTATACAAATGAAGCCAAGCAAGCTAGCGCTCTCTCTCTCTCTCTCTCTCTCTCTCTCTCTCTCTCTCTCTCTCTCTCTCTCTGTCTCTTTATAGGCTATTTGAGAGAAAAAGGCATTTTAAGAATCTCACAAATTTAGACGTGTTTTCCTTTGGGAGAGGTTTCCTTTCTGTAACATCTTAGGTAGACTTGACTGAACTTCTCACACTCCAAAGAGATGGACAGAACAAAACAGGAGACATGAAGAGTTGCTTCCATTGATAAAGAAGGTGCTTGCAGCTGCCACGTTCGCTGGCCTGACATTTACCATGACCCAGCCAATAAGGATGTGCAATGTTGTGGATAACAAAAAACAAGGCACCATAAACCAGTTAAGAGATGAGCCAGCTATCACAGGGCACTAACAAGGAAGACCAACAGACTGCTGTAAGAGAAGAAGATGAAGGCTCTTAGCCCAATACAAGTGAGCAAACACAGGAACTGCAGTTATAATAGAAAGCTTTCGTAACTAAGCAGCTTGAGTCTCAAATTTATAAACACATAACTCAAACTTTTCTGAAGGTTGGATGGTGAAGTGAACAAAAAAATCAAATTAGGAAACAAAGCTTTGGATATTCTTCCTAGCAAGGGTGAAAGATTTAAAATGAAATATTAAACAGGGCATGGTAGTACATAGTCCCAGCACTTGGGAGGTGGAGGCAGAAGAATAAGGAGCTCAAGACACATCAAGGGTTCAAGACCAGCCTGTAAAATATAAGACCCTAATTTCAAAAAACCAAAACAGCTTAATTCATAAGGCACTACAACATTTGTAAAGAAAACAATGAGACAAAAACCTGGTCATACATGTTTGTAATCTCATCACTGAGACTGTGGAGGCAGGACAATCAGGAATTTAAAGCCAGCCTGGATTACAGGAGACCCTGTCTACAAACAACCAGACATAGGAAAACAAACAAACAAAACAGTACAAAACAAACTAGCTCACAGAATATACTGTTGGGGCCACCAAGGTTTCTGCACTCCCAGAAAACCAGTAATGCTAATCACAAATTATCTACCTTTGTTCCATACAGAAAGGTGAGAGTGAATTATGTTAATGACTTGCTAACTTTTGCTCTCTGTGGAGGCAGACCTCACTGACATTTTGCTATAAAGGTATATGTCACCCAAATTCCCCAGAATGCTCATTTAAGACTCTTCCCTCCCTAGACCATTACTAATTCTTAGAGGAGATATCACACATACTTGATGGCTGACCTCTCTGCTATTTTCTAGGCCTTTTAGCTATAGAACTTACCTTCATGGCCATGTGTATTTTGTAAAAGAGTGTCTATGTATTTACACATTAAGCTTTATTATGCACCTGGACCTAGACTGACTGGACTTACCGTTGCCTGGAAACTATTTTAACTATGCTGACAATGAACTGCCTGGCATTAGACTCCCTGAAGTCTGACTAAGCTTGCTGAAATTAATCTCAACTGAGTTTTCATTTGCATCTCTTCTTAAGTTTGCTTCCCTGCCTGGATATCTGCAGGGACCGCTCCCCCTCAATATAGATTTGATTTGATTTTGCAATAAAAATATGAATAAATGCAACAGAAACAACAAATCCAAATAGAGTTACCTTTGACTACCAACCAATACAAAATGTACAGATCAATAATGTAAAAAAAGCAGTTGTTTTTTCAAGTGCTCCCAACGCATGCTGGATTTTTTTCACTTACATGCTAGGGATTGAATCTTGGGCCTTGAACTAATCACTGTACCCTAAAATACACTTCAATCTCCTGCTTTGTGTTTTAATATATTAACATTATAAAATATTTGTTTCTCTCAATTTGATGTATTTTCATCATGTTTATTGAAAGAAACTGAAAACACAAAAGGCATTGTATCCATGTTTGCAATCTCTTAAGACATTTCTAAAAAACAAAAATTGGCAAATCATAACATATACTTCAAATATATTAAATACATTCTCAGAAGTGCCATGAAAAGTGCACTAAATGTTAACAGAAGAACTATATGTTCCTAGCACATAATGATAAAAGTATAAAGAAAAGAAGCACACAATAACAATACAACAGAACAAAAATATAGATCTTCAGTAAAAGGAGATTAGAATGAACTGAAAAGTTCTAAATAGTCAAATCAAAGAAGAAAGCAAAATAGTTATGAAATATATGATATATTGATAAGGCATTGTTATTATGACAGAAATGATAATTAAAGTAACTAAAATAAGATAAGAAAGGTGGCTCAGCAGGAAGTTTGGGGCCATGTAAGCTTAGTGGCTTGAGGTCGTTCTCCAGAATACATGTAATAGCAGAAGAAAAATGACTCATAAAATTGTGCTGACTTCCCTATATAAGAAAAAAGGTACAAGTGAGGATGCTTGAATCTCACTTAGAAGGGGGGATAAAATAGTCATAAGAAGCAGATAGAAGGAGGGAACTGGAAGGGAGAAGGGAGGGGGAGGGGAAGAGAGGGTTCAGAATCAGATGTAGGGAGGAACAGGTGGAATGGTCAGATGTCTATGAGAATGAATAGAAACCTGCAACTGCCAGTGGTGGGGAGGTGGGAGACATCTTCAAGAGATAAGGAAGGTGCTCAAAAATCAATCCTTAGCTATGACTCACAACATAAAGGATATGGAACCAGAAAAGGCCACCTCCTGTAGACAGGCAGTAACACCAGTGGAAGGACTTGGATACATAACTACAACCTTTGCCTCTGTGGTGACAACACCTTCTTTTGTGTATTTATATGTATGTATATTAAAATATCTCTGCTTGCCTCTTATAAAGGCACATAGCTCCATGGGTAATCCAGTATAATCTTCCCAATCCAAACACATTGAAATTGGAAACTTATGCAAAGTCTCTGGCCTTTCATGAGAATAACAATCACAGGTTCCAGGGATCAGGGCCTGACAATTTTAGAGGCCATTTTCTAATCTAGTATATTTTCCAAATCTTTAATCAAAATTATAGGCTTTCTACTTTGTGCTGATTCATTTAACCCAATTGTCATCAAGATACATTTCAATGAGTGGTTTAGATCAGAGTAATAGATAGGTCTATGGATTAATCACAGAGACAGTGCAAACATAATCAATGCATATGGCTACACTGAGGGCTAACCCATGTTGCTAGATGGCCAGGCATCCTTATCATGGCTTTCTAATAGAGCACCTAGACAAGAAATGAGTGAGGCAGTCTCATATACAATCCCTAAAGATGCTCTTCTCATCCACTAAGAATCCTATGAAATGTGGCTTCCTCCCTAATTAGAAGAATACTCACCCTTTCTTTCCCCTGACCTAGCATGGAAAGCCATCTTTCCTTTCAAGCACTCCCAAATAAAGCTTTCTGCCAAGGTTTCCATCTCTGGACTGTTCCTTGGACACTGTGAGTTCACTCAATTCAAGATCTCTGCTATCAGTAAGTCCACAAATTTAAACCATAAAGAGCTCTCAGTTTCAAAAACTCAACTTGAGAGTATTCCCCTGGAACACATGAGTTTCACTCAAGTTGACCTCTGCATTAACTGTGACTGTCTTCATCCTTGTTTGGTGCACCAGAAACTGGTGTTCTCAATGGATGTCAAAATATTGGTTATTCTCTTTCCTAACTACTCAAAGCTAAGAAGTAGATGTGTCACCTGTGGCCAGGAGGATCTAAGTATGTGTATAAAGTACATTTTTCTGATGGTAGCTGGAATGATGCCCCTTTTTTCCTACTGAAGAGCATCTTAACCCACAGATAAACAAATATGAACATCACCTCACAGGGCAAAAGGGAATTTACAGATGGAACTGTGCTAACTATCTTGAGACAGAGAGATTATCTTGAACTACTTGTGGGGATCTAGTGTCATTGTAACAACTATTCTTGGTTGTCAACTTCATAAATCTGGAATTAACTAAAAATCCAAGTAGCTGGATAGACTTTTGAGAGATTTGTGTTTTTTAATTCAATCATTTCAAGTAGGAAGACCCATTTTTGTTATTTTATTTTGTTTTGTTTTGAAGATATATTTTGGGTTTGTTTGTTTCATTGTTTGTGAAACAACCCTGGCTTTCCTGGAACTCAATCTACACATCAAACACTCAGCCTATACAACAGGCTGGCCGTGAACTCATAGAGATCTGACTTCTGACAGAGAGCTAATATTCAAAATATATAAAGATCTCAAGATGATAGACAATGCCACAGGATTTTTCCTGTCCAATTACATTAGTGCAGGGGAGGCCTGTGATTGGGCAGGGAAAAGGTAGGTGGAGCTAAGAGTTGCAGAGACAGAGAGGTCTCAGGAGGAAAGAGAAGATGGATAGAGGCTGATGTGGTATTATCAAAACATTAGAATAATTTGGGTAAAGTTTTATCATTATCAGTTGGGCCTGAAATTATTTATTAGCATCGTGATTTTTATTGATGCATAAGTCTAATTGGTTAAGTATAAGCTTAAGAGCCTTGATTTTACCTGGTTACTGGGTATTATGTGATCAAACCATAAGGATGGGAGATCTATTTGGTTACTGGAGTCTGGCACAGCTAGTTACAGAGGATTATAGCATAGAGGGAACTAATGGCTCTTGGGACAAGTGAGTCAAATGCTGCGGTGGCTAGCTCCAGAGAGTTGGTAGTGGCAGCAGGAGCACGAGAGTGTGGTCTGACCCCACAGAGAGTTGGCCTGTTTCTTTTTTTTTAATATTTCCTGCAACAAGACAACAACACACCAAACAACCCAATTTAAAAAAAAAAACAAAACAAAATAGGGTGCAGAGCTAAACAGAGAATTCTCAACAGAAGAATCTTAAATGGCAGAGTAACACTCAAAGAAATGTTCAACATACTTAATCATCAGGGAAATACAAGTCAAAACAACTCTGACATTCTACTTCACACCCATCAGAGTGACTAAGATCAAAAAGTCAAGTGATAGCACCTGATGGCAAGGATGTACAGCAAGAGGTGGAGTGCAAACTTGTACAACCACTTTGGAAATCAATTTGGCAGTTATCAGAAATTTGGGAACAATTCTACTTCAAGACCCAGTTTTACCAACCACTCCTGGGGATATACCCAAAAGATGCTCCACCATCCCACAAAGACACTTGCTCAACTATGTTCATAGCAGCTTTATTCATAATAGCCAGAAACTAGAATCAACCTAGCTGTCCCTCAACTGAAGAATGGATGAAGAACATGTGGTTCATTTACACAATGGAATACTACTCAGCCTTTAAAACCAAGGACATTAAGAATTCTGCAGGCAAATGGATGGAAGTAGAACCAAACCCAAAAGGACATGCATGGTATGTACTCACTTATAAGTAGATATTAGCCATAAAGTACAGGATAATCACTCTATAATCCACAGACCCAAAGAATCCAAATAACAAGAAGGACCCAAAGAGGTTGATTGAGTCTTTCTCACAATGGGAAATAAAATAGATATCAGAGGTGGATGGAAGGAGGGAACTGGGTGAGAGAGGAGGTGGGGAGGGGAGTGGGGCAGGGAGGATCTGGTGTAGAGAGAGCAGGGAAGAGAGAATGGAAATAGGCTGGGGGGTGGCATCTCTAGGATATGCCAGAGACCTTGAACAGGATAGAGGAGGCCCTAGGGTGTTGATGAAAGTAACTAGCAGAAACTCCTAGTGGTGGAAGATATGGATCTGGAAGTGGCCACTTTCTATCGTCAGGCAGGACTTCCAGTGGAAGGATAAGGAGAACAATTCATCCAAAAAACTTTTGATCTAAAATGTGTCCTGCCTAAAAGATATGCAGGGACAAAGATACAGCAAAGACAGAGGGAATAACCAATCAATGACTGGCCCAAATTGAGACCCATCCCATGGACAAGAACCAATCCCCAACATATTCCATTCTGCTTGCAGATAGGATCCTAGCATAACTGTCCTCTGAGAAGGTCCACCCAACAGGTGATGGGAACTGATACAGAGACCCACGGCCAAACATTAGATGGAGTAACAAAACTGGACCCTTGGAGGCTCCCAGAGACTGAACTACCAACAAAAGAGCACGCATGGACTGGCCTAGGCTCCCTACACATATGCAGTACATGTGCAGTTTGGTCATCATGCAGGTCTCCCAACAACTGAAGTGAGAGCAGTTCCTCAATTTGTTGCCTACCTGTGGATTCCATTCCTCTAACTGAGCCACTTTGTCTAGCCTCAGTGAGAGAGGGAGTGCCTAGTCTTATAGTAATTAATGCAGAGGGGTGGGGTAAGGGGTATGGATATGGACAGGGGTCCTCAGTGGAGAAGGGAAAGGAACTGAAAGAAGGGGGGACTGGGAGGAGAGGGGGCTGATATTGGGATGTAATGTGAATTAATTAATCAATTAATTAATTTTAAAAAAGAGATAGACTTTTTTTGTCCGGGAACTTGATGTATAGACCATGCTGATCTCCAACTCATAAAGATCAACTTGCTTCTGCCTCTCAAGTGCTGGGATTAAAGATATGAGTCACCACAGCCATGTGAGAAGACCCACTTTTAATCAGGATCTTTTGAGGTCAGAAGATCCACCTTTAACGTGGGCCACACCTTCTGCTGACATTCTATATAAAGGACATGGAAGAAAGAAATTCTCACTCTTTGTTTGCTCTTGCTCTCTCTAGTAAATCCACTACATCAGTGGCATTAGATCCTACCTGTTTGGGATTCTGATATATACAGCTGAGAAGTCCAGCTTTCTAGACTGAACAAGTACTGAATTTTTGAACAAGTACTGAATTTTTGGACCTTCCATTGGTAGATAGCCAGTATTGGCCTAGTTGAACCACAGCCTACGGGTAAGGCATTTTAATAAATCCCCTCTAACAATGGGTGGGTGGATTATAGATAGGGTAAGTAGATAGACAGATAGACAGACAGACAGACAGACAGACAGACAGACCCATTCGTTCATTTGTCCATTCAGTTGTTTCCCTAGAGAACACTTACTAATTAAGGTCAGCAAAAGAGTCCTTGCCTCCGATCCACCGCCCGCCTCCATCCGGGTCCGTCTTCTCTACACTGGTTGAGCTGTACATTCGGTACGTCCCCTCCTTCCGCCTTCCTTACTCAGCTACGTTGCGTACATCCATCAGCTGACCTAACCCCGGCACTTCCGGCCCCCACACTTGCCCATCCACAGCATACGATTTGTCCAAGTTCATTTGCTCCTGTTAGTTGGTTCAACTCCCTCCTAGCCTCGGTCTCTGTCCACAGAGATACCGGTGCTCAGCGTCTCTTCCAAAGGCTCCATCCTACTTCTTTAGCAGCCAATAGCACACTCCTACGGACTTCCGGATTAGCCCGGCAACAGGACGGACGCCTCCGGATTGCTGCCGCTCGACGTCCGCGAGGGCCCCTGGGAGTTGTAGTCCGGACCAGCGAGCCGTTGCAGTTTGGGGCAAGCCTCACCGGCGAGCGCCATTGTGACTTTCGCAGGCGCTGGTAGCCCTGCGTGAGAGCCCGTCGGGGACAGCAGCCCATCTTCTGTTTTATTTGCAACCTCTGGAGCCCAGTGTCGGCTTCGTTAGTAGCTCCACTTCTACGGACCCGGGGGAAGGTGTGTAGTCCTGATTTCGGATCCTGAGGAGACATCGCGTTCTAGATGGGGAACACAGTTTAAGAAAACCAACCGCGTTCTGGATTGGAGGACATCAGCCGTCCCCTCTCGGTTAAAGGGAAACCTACTTGTAAACTTATGGAATTCGCGGAGAGGACTCAATGGGCACTTTGCAATTTTGGGATGGACTGGTCATATCCTGCTGAGGTCGGTATATGGGCAAAGATGGGGGAGCCACTGGGCACATTCCTTAGTGCCCCCCGCCTCTTCCACCTTCAGGTTCGTCAGCGTTCTGCCAACTCCCACTAGAGAAGACTAAAGACAGTATGGCTTCCACGCTTCCAACGTCCTGCTCCCATGTGAGTAAAGGCTTCTTTTTAACTTTTGAGTCAGCTCAGGCGCAGGCTATTGGTGAGATTTTGTTCTCAAATACCCTAGAGTTGTGGAAGGAGTTGAAGGACTGCCCAAGAGTTAGAATAGAAGAAACAAACAAACCGATTTCTGAACCAGAACTTGCAAGCCAGTTTGAGGCTTTTCAATTAAAACAAAAACAAAAGCCACTTCTCTTACATTTGTTTTGTGTATGGGTGTGCACATGTGTGCCACTGCCTTCTTGGAGAGGACAGAGGACACCTTCCCGGATCACTGTCCTTTTTTTTTTTTTTTTTTTTTTTTTTTTTTTTTTTTTTTTGTATTTTCTTTCTTTAAGCTAGGGGTCTGGTGAAAGAAACTGACAAGTGTAAGAAAAGGCTCATGTTTATTTCTCAGCAGCTACATTAAAGAAGTAACAGCTCAAAAACAAGAAAAGAAAAGAGTTATAGATAGGAGCCAACAGTCCTATTCCTTGGTTAGTGAGAAATGAACAGGTTTTCATAGACCACAGATTCCCCTTATCCCCTGATTAGTGCTCTAGGATTCAGACAAAGGAACTTGAGATAAATAAAATGTAACTGGGTCATCTTGCTCAGCCTTTCTATTTTTCTGTCACCATGGAAGAGGAAAACCTGTGGCTGAACTACATCTTGTGACTTTTAGGCGTCTGTGAAGTTTGAAGATATATCCGTGACATTTACCAAGGAAGAGTGGGCACAGCTGGACCTCCAACAGAAGTGCCTGTACAGGGATGTCATGATGGAGAACTACAGTAACTTGATTTCAGTGGGTAAGCCAGCCTCCACTTTAATAAAGATCTGTTTGGGGGAGCACTCTTTTAATTCCAGCACTTCAGAGGTGGAGGAGGATTGGAAGTTCAGTGCCAGTCTTGACTCTACCTGCCAGCACCCCAACTCTGAATGTGTGCTACATCTGAACTGTTTGTGCTTGGGCTTAGGCTGGACGAACCAGAGGAGAAGTGTTAAGGGAGTGTAGAACTTGGTAGAGGGGAAAAAGGCAGCTTTTTGGTCTGACTTGAGAAGTTTCATCCAAGCGATACATCAGGGTCTCTGAATACTGGGCAGAGCCTATAAGGGATGTTTGTAGCTGTAGGGACAGTTGCCTATAATTTTTATGGCCCGTCAAACCTATGAGATGTCAATATCCAGCAGCTCAGGGGTATCATCAAAAATTGTGATTTCTTTGTGGTTCTTAGGAAGTCTTCTGTCCTCTCTAATTATTTCATAGCTGTGGCTCCAAGCTTTGTGTCTATGTCTAAGCAGAAACAAAAGTTGATAGTCCTGACTAGTTCTTTCTCAACTGTCAAATTTAGCAGGGAAGCTTTTCCAGAATGTCTCTCAGTTGACCAACCTCCATTTTTACTTTATGGTACCTTTGTTGTCAAGGAAACCCATGAAATCCAACTAAAGGAATGGATATGTAGTTGTCACTGTCAAAGACCTGAAGTCATCATGTCACAGCATGGGGGAAGGAGGGGATAGAATGTTGGAGCAGGACAGGATTTTCTCTAAGCAGACCTCCAAGCCCTGTCCCTTTTCGATTGAGCAGAGCATCACTTTTCCAAGCCAAATGTGATACATCAGTTAGAAGAAGCAGAAGACTTCTTCTCACCAGTGCAGAGAGAAATTCCTCAAGATACTCTTCCAGGTAAGAGCCAGGCATGTGGGAGTTTCCAAAAGGGATGAATCTTCTGGTTATTCTGACACTAATGTCTTTTAAGCAGTATGAGAACCCAGGTAGCATGTTGTGGTAAGGATAAGTTGTTTTCAGTCTGCTGTCATTTTTTCATGATGGTAGTGATTAAGCCCAGGGACTTTCACATGATAAGCAGAGCAGACATGCTGCCACTTGAACTAACGTCCCCAGCTTCAGTCTTTATTCAAGGGTTGCAGTTGTGGTATTGGGGTTTGTGTGTAGTAGTGGTAGTGTTTGTGGTGGGGGTTTTGTTGTTTTGGATTTTTCTTTTGTTTTGAGATAAGGTCTTATATAGATCAGGCTAGCCTCTAACCTATTAATTAACTAAGGATAGGAATTCCTGATTACCCATCTGTATTAGGCATCCTGGAATTATAAATGTGTGCCACCACACTAGCTGCTGTTTTTATTTCTCTTCTAAGTTTTTTATTGTTGTTTTTAATCACATAGTCATATTGTTTGAATATTTTTGTGAGCTCCAGCATTTTTAACCTCTTTTGTTGTTGTTCTGTTAATGTGGTTTCACTTTATATATAGTAGGCATAAAATCTCTGAGCCGCCCAAAAATTCAGATTCATTCTTCTTCTGTTTGTTGGAAATAGTATCTTTCTGTAGACTAAATTACTGTTGACATAGTATAGAAATCTCTTCTGTTTTCTTGTGCTTTGTTGATTTTTTCCCCCTTTCTGGGTACATGCCATAATGCAACACGTTTTATTGTTTATTAATGAACTTTAATAAATTTTTATACCCCTTGTAGTTTAAAAAAATAATCTTTGCCAGGGTGTTGTCACACACACCTTTAATCCCAGCACTTGGGAAACAGCTGTAAGTTTAAGGCCAACTGGTGTACAGAGCAAGTTCCAGGACAGCCAGAATTATACAGAGAAACCATCTTAAACAAATTGAACAAAGACATCTTTGTTTGATGTCTTTTAACCCTCTAGATAAAGACCAGTTTGCCTAGATTAGTTGAGAAAATATTTTAGAATGTACATTAAATTTGATTGTAGTTAATTGTTACTGTTACCTGTTCTGGTTAATCCTTAGTTGTTCATTTGAGCCTGTATGCTGCTAAATCCTCTTAACATTGACCTTTTAATTACTTTTCTATTGCTGTGAAGATATACTGTGACCAAGATACAATGAAAAAGTCTTAAGTGAGGGTTTGCATGTAGTTCAGTGGGTACGTGGTAACCATCATGGTTAGGAGCATGTCAACAGGCAGGCAGGCATGGTGCTGAAGCAGTAGCTAAGAGCTTACTTCCTAATTCACAAGTCAGAAGCAGGTAGAGAGCTCAAGGTAGCTGGCAATGGCCTAGACTTTTGAAACCTCAAAACTCAACCCCAGTGACACAGCTCCTCCAATAGGGCAACACCTAATCTTTTCTAAACAGTTCTACCAAGTGGGAACCAGGCATTCAAATATATTAGCCTGGAGGCCCATTCTCATTCAAATCACCATAATCTACTTGCTGGCCCAATAAGCCCATGGCAGTATGCATGCAGTCCATCTTCAGAAGTGCTCATAGCCTTTCACAGTCTGAACACTTTAAAAGTTGATAGCCTTGGGGCTGGAGAGATAGCTCAATGGTTAGAGCATTGACTATGCTTGCAGAGTCCTAGCAGTCACATGGCAGCTCAGAACCATGTGTAACTCCAGTCTCAGGAGTTACATGATGCCCTCTTCTGTCTTCTGAAGGCACTGCACTCACACAGTTCAAAGTCTCTTCTGAGACTCAAAGCAATGTCTTTAATTGTAGCCCTGTTAAAATGCAAAAAGCAAGTTCTTTTTGCATTTTCTTTTTCTTTTCTTTCTTTTTTTTTTTGGTTTTTCGAAACATCTTTTTGCATTTTCTAACATACAGTGGCACAGAATATATATATTTCCATTCCAGAAGAGGGAAAGTGAGGAACTACTGGACCTAATCAAAACTAAGCAAGGCAAACTCCCAATCCTGTAGGTCCGTGTAACTGGGGATTTCCTTACAGTTTCAAAGGGCAAGTCCATGGCCCTCAGAGTGGGTAGCATGGCACTGCAGCAGTAATGAGAGTATATGTGTGACTCACAAGCAGAAGACAGAGGGAGAGAGCTAACTGGAACTGGCATGAGCTTTGGAAATACCTCAGTGGACACACCTTGTCCAGCAAGGCCCCATAACTTGTGCTCTTACCAAAGAGTTCAACCAACTGAGACCAAATATTCAAACATATGAGTCTATGGTGTTGTTAATTTTTTCTTTGCATTGGGCAGTTACATCGTGCCATCATCATATCCAAAGCATGATTCTAAAAGGAAAGAGTGGGTATCTGCATGGCATGTAGGGAAATGTGTAGGTTCTGATGAGCATGATGCTATTAGATTCTGCTTTGTTTCTCATCTGAGTGAATAAATATTCATCTAGTGCTTTCTAATGAATGAAAAGTCATTCCTATATGATAAATAAGAAAATACCTATTTCCATTGCAGAATCTTCCAAGGTAGTTAAAGTGGTAACATAGAAATAAGAAAT
>NW_022196909.1:13811765-13820970 GCF_008632895.1 Mastomys coucha
GAGTTGAATAAGATCCTGTGAAGGCAATATGGGAAAATAAATTAACTTGTGCTTATGTATTCAGTTGTCATACTGTGGCTATTCCAAAAAGTACAGCCACATGTATATCCCTAAAGTGGGGCACTTGAAAGTTAACTAGACTTAATCATTAGAAGCAATGCTTAAAGGCCAAAAATTGGCTAGGCATGGTAAATCAAAGCACTTGAGAGGCAGAGGAAGGCTGATCTCTTAGGAATTTGAGAATACCAAGGTAGCATAGTGAGACTCTATCAAGAAATAAAGGAGAAAGAGATTAACTAGTAGATGAATAAGTCATGATCACAGGAGATCCTGCAAAAATGTTGATTTTTGTTCTTTGTGTATGTGTGCTTTAGCCTGTATGTTTTTCTGTACACTATGTAGGTGAAGTTCCCACAGAGAGATAATCTTTGTATAGCCTGTGGATGTCCACATGCTCGAGCAAACATGTAGAGAATAAAAAAATTCTCATATAAATGTTAGAATACATAAATGTGGAAAATGAAGGAATTTCACTACCGATTCTGAGGGATAATCAATTTTTTGAGTGTCTAGAATATTGAGTGGTCATGTATTTTGGATAGAGCCTAGTCTAGTATTGTTGATTTTTGTTCAAGAACACATTTTCTCTTGTCTTTTATTCATTTTCCCTCTGAGATCTTTAAGGTGGGGGGGGTATCAAAAAAGTATACAGTAAATATGTTTAGTATGAGAAAGCCAAGTTTAGCTCAGCCTGGACCACCTTACCTATTACATGGCTAAAACAGGATATTAATCTGTAAAAACATGAATGCGACTCCTTTGTGAAATTTTCAATATCTGAGAACTGTAAGGGAAGAAATCTCAAAAGTATGTTTGGAGCAGCTGCAACTTCTGACCTTAGTAAGTTATTTTTACCTTGAGATAACTTGCACTAGAGCCCCAACCACACCTGGCAAAAATACCAATTTCTGTCACTAAATAATAGCATCTGAGAACTCTAAAGCCATGGGAATGTGCATGATATTGAAGCACTTTAATGTGTAGCTCTTATATTTGATATCACAGTTGTACTAGGAATAGTCTTAAGAATATAAGTACTATTAGGAAGCCACTGGGCGTTAAAGAAACCCCTGGCAGGGATCCCTGTGAATACAACAATGTGGAAGGCTTCAGTACGAGTCCTCATTGGGTTCTGTATCAGAGGACTCATATGGGCAAGGACTCTTTAGATGTAGTCTTTGGGGAAATCAGCAGCTTTAACTCCTACATTGTCTGAGAATGAGAAAATACACAATTAGAAAGGATTACAGTGAATAAGAAAACTGAAATATCAGGGGCCTTAAAAAAATAAATTATGTTATAAATTCCAATTAGCAGTATGTCTGAATGAGTTGGTCTTTAGTAAGAAAGTACCACAGGGTGAATGAATACCTGAAGAAACCCGAAGCAAAAAGAGTGTATATTCAAAGGTAATTTCAGAATGAGTCTAGACTTTGAGAGAGTAAGGGAAATCTTGAGTCAGATAGTGTTACAGAGACATCTGAGGGCTCTGATTTATAGATTTGTTTGAGAGTCCAGAATCTATAAGAGTGGCCATTTACTTTGACTAGATCAGTGGTCCTCAACCTTCCTAATGCTGTGACCCTTTAATACAATTCTTCATTTCGTGGTGATCCAAAACCATAAAATTATTTTTGTTTCTACCTCATAAATGTAATTTTGTTATTGACCCCTGGAAAAGGGTCATTCAACCCCCAAAGGGGTTGTGACCTACAGGTGGAGAACTCCTGTGCTAGAGTCTAGTCCAAAAGTGTATTTTCATGATGTGTTGTTTTTGTTGAAGAATTCATTTTTTCTTTCATGTGTTTATTCTCTTGGATCTTTGTATAACATCTGTCTTTCTGTCTCAAGTATGTATGTCATAATTCTTTTAAACAGTTACCATTCTCTTGCATCCACACTTACAATCTAGGGTTACTGGAAAGCCTGCAATACATTGCTAAATTCAATGGACAGAGCTTTGAAGCAAACATTGTAAATGATGGAGGGGAGACATTCCTCTGGAGAAGTTTTTTTTTAAAAAAAAAAATTAAAACAACAAAGAACTAGCCCTGGTGTTGTAGGCCAGTATTCCTAGCTGCATAGAAAGCTAAGGCAGGTTTAAGCCCAGTCTGGGCAATTACTTGTCTTCAAATAAAATGCAAATAGAGGGACTGCAGATCTTCTTCAGGTGACAAAGTGTTTTCCCAGCATGCACAAGGCCTTGAATGGAATCCCCAACACCACATAACCAGGTATGTTCATGGGTTCCTGTGCTCAGGAGATCAGAAGAACATCAAGTTTAAAGTTATCCTGTGCTATGAGCTCAAGACCATACTGGGTTGCTGTCCTATCTGTAAAGAGTGTGGGTCCTAGTTGATACACTTCAGTGATTGGGCGATCCCTTAGGGCTAGGACCTAGGCAAAGAAACATTAATCAAAGAGGAAAGGGACACAAATTCTTTGTGAATTTTGTATTAATTTTTAGACTGAATACAGACAACCAAGGATGTGTAAAATAAAATACAAGTTTAAAAAACTGTATAAAAGAAGGATGGAAAAGGATTAAATCCATACAGGTACTCTGCATTTCATGTAACTTGATGATAGTATGTCTTGATATAAGAATGAGCCAGTTCCTTAGGTACTTACTAAAACAATATTTGTGTTTCTTAAAACATGTGACTGAAACTGGGTCTCGCATTTCTAAGGCTGGCCTTAACCTTACTATGTAGCCAGGTTTGACCTTGAACATCTGATCCTCTTGCCTCTATTTCCTGTGTGCTAGGGTTTCAGGCATGCATTGCAGGACTGGTTTTAATGAATTTCTCAGGATATGCTATGTAATTCTTTACCAACTGAACTACATACTCAGCCTGGCTTTATGTATGATTTTTAGATAACTCTGTCTTTGTGACTCTAATTGGCCTATAACTCAATATGTAGATCTGGCTAGACTTTTAAGAGTGATCCCCTCTTGCCACTGTCTCCCAAGAACAATGATTATAGGAATGTGCCACATTGCCTAGCTTTTGGTCTGATTTTGATTTTTAGAATGTTCTGGGCCTGCTCCAGACCCTGGCATGAATTTCTTTCCTGCTGAAAGTCCTCCGATGAAGATCAAGGTTTTTGAGGTCCTTACATTGAACAGTGATGTGGCTGGTCCCCGGAATGCCCTGATTCATTCCCTCTATCCAGAAAGTGGGGAAGACTTGAACCCAGGTAACCTCAAGCCAGCTCAACAGCCAAGCAAGCATTTGAATGACACTGAAGCTTCGCGCCAGAAGTTCCGACATTTCCAATATGATGAGTCAGCTGGTCCCCAGGAGGCTGTGTCCCAGCTTCATAAGCTGTGTCACCAGTGGCTGCAGCCCAATACACGTTCAAAGAAGCAGATCCTAGAGTTGCTGGTGCTCGAGCAGTTCCTGAATGCACTGCCTGAGAAGTTCCGGGTGTGGGTAGAGTCCCAGCACCCAGAAGATTGCAGAGCAGCGGTGGCTTTGTTGGAGACTATGACCTCAATGTCTAAGGATGATGGTGAGTGTCCTGGAAGGGTGAGGTGACAAACATCTCTGTAAGGCTTTGTGAGAGAGTGAGAAGTGCTGGGATGACTGGATGTTCCCATTCCAGACCACACAAATCCATATCTTCAATAAGAGCTTGAATTCATCCCCTCATCCATCTCATTTCTGCCTTCAGCTGGCTTCATTGCCGTAAAGGCTTCCAAACACAGAATTTCTCTTTCTTCAGTGTTCCAGCAAATGCTTCATTTGCTCTCAAAGTGTCTGGTATCCCATGACAACCAGAGTCTGTTAAGGTGAAGGGATAGCATGGTGGAGCAGGCTGGGTGATGTCATTTGTCCCC
This sequence comes from Mastomys coucha, assembly GCF_008632895.1. Taxonomy (NCBI): domain Eukaryota; kingdom Metazoa; phylum Chordata; class Mammalia; order Rodentia; family Muridae; genus Mastomys; species Mastomys coucha. Next base: position 13,815,670 of record NW_022196909.1, read on the forward strand.
ATCCTGGCTGGAGTAGAATCAGCAGGGGAAAAGCCCGTAGACTATGTGGAGACACATGAGGAGGGCTAGACCTGAAAGAATCTTTGGAAGAGCTGTTAGTACTGGCCATGGATGTATAATATGACCAGAAGCACAAAATGGCTACACATTCTGTGAGAAGGGAAGATCCTTCTCTTCTCCAAGGCATAGAAGGGGAACCCACACAAGTATGATAAGAGCTTGGAGACTAGAAACAGACTTCACCACTAAGGAAAAAGCCATTGCATCAGAAGCCAGATCCCGAGACACATGCTGGAATGGAGAGACAATAAAAGGTTTCTGTAGTAGAGACACCAGTCTACAAATGGTCCATGCAGAGTAACACACTGGGCCCATACACTTATGGAAATTGGTTACTGTTGTGAGGAGGACAACATAGACCATCAAGAGGCATAGGTATGCATAGGTCATGGGTTGTGGGTCTGGGGTTTCTGTCTGCCTGAGGGTACCACTTTATTAACTCTTCATGTGGTATCTTCTTCAGCTCGGCTTGCCTGTTCTAGTGAGACCACTGATCAACTAAAGGAGACAAGAAAGGATGTGATCACCTTACCAGTTACTGTACCACCTGAGGTAATCAAGAACCTTTGGTTCCATCAGTTACAGCTTCCTTTAAGAGACCACCTCTAAGCTGTCCTTTCTGTACTGAGCCTTGCCAAGGGTTCACGGAAGATAGGCCATTTTATCTTTCTGAGTTTTGGGACCTAAGAGGAATTCTGAAAAACACAAGTGTGAGGGGTAACCCTCCTGATATTGTGGGGAACACAGAGAAACCAAACAGTTGTATTCGAAGAATCAACACTGAGAGACACAAGAAGGAGAAGAATCACAGGAAGTTTGTGTGGACTGCAGTGTACCCTAATTAGAATGAGTGAGCCCTTGTCCTTTGCAGACACTCAGTTAGGGAATTGGGAATGAAACAGCTTAGGCCTAGATCAGTCTCAGAACTAGATGATGAGCATGCAATAGGATTAGCCCTGTCAGCCAGGATAATGGTGTGTATATGGAATTAGTGTGTATTATGTGTATGGTATTAGGAATATTAGTATGTGTATATGGCTCATTTCCTTACAAGTAGTTTATATTGACTCAGGTATGTGATTGGAATTGTTGGCTCTGATGTAATGGGCAATATGGGCTAGGCTTCAGGCAAGGCTGCTACCTGGGAATGGCATGAAATTGATCCCAGACTCATTGCTCTGTGTTCTGTTCCTTCTAAGATAAGCTTTGCTGGATCTGGGCAAAATAACTCCCAGATTCAGGCAAGGTAGTGAGATGGAAGAGTCTTCCTTTCAGAATCCTTAGCCGCTCATAAGAAACTGACATGGCATAGGTGAATATTATATACAGGTCAGACCTGTCCATTAACATTGTAGGTTTTACACTATGAGACAAGGTTGCTTCCAGAGGGAGAAGGTCCTTTGAGGGATTGTTGTCCTTACATTGCAGGCATAATACAGATGCTAGTATGATCAGTGTAGCATGCTTATTGCACTTGAGGCTCTTTGTCAATCAGGAGCTCTGCCTACCAGACTTTAGTTTGCTGAAATACCCTGTGGATCTCATTTAGGGTCAGAAAAGTCATTGTCTCTGAGTAAACCACCAAAACAGAGAAATTCCTATGTATGGTAGAATGTCCCAGTGGCCTTTCTTCTTCCCACATTAGCAAACATCAAATTTTTATACCATTACAGGAACCGGTGACTTTCCAGGATGTGTCCGTAGACTTCAGTCAAGAGGAGTGGAAGCTACTAGGTCCAACGCAGAGGACTGAGTATCAATATGTGATGCTAGAGACCTTGGGCAACTTGGTATCTGTGGGTAAGGCCATTCCTACAAATAGAAGACACAGGGTCCCCCAGATCTCTTAGTTTGTCTCCACCCAGTGTCAGAACTGGCTATGCTCTCAAGAGTCTCTTGCTCTGTCCAGGATCTTTATATGAAATTGTGATCCTACATTGGTAGGGAGTCTTAAGCACACAGAGATAGCCTGAAGTTTGGTTTGTTGGGGGAATGAGAAAGCTCCTGGTTTTGCTGCTTCATAGCTTGTCATTCCCTAGACTGAATGGCTATTTGAGAAGATGTAACCTTATTTCTTTATGCTGTCACTCTGGCACTTATAACTGCAATATGCATATCTTTTGGTTTCTTTCAGGGTGGGAGCCTACATTGGAAAACAGAGAGTTAACGCCAGACTCACCCATTCCTGTGGTAAAACCAATTCATGACCCAAACCCAAATGATCTCTCAAGGAATGGTGCCCAGTCCACTGTCTTTGAAAGCATCTCACCAGATGAGGTCCAAGAAAGGCACACCATAGAATCAAATGAAGTGGGGCTTCTGCAGGAAAAAGGCCACCCTCAGAAGGAGCTCTCTGAAAGCTCCAAATCTCAGGACCAAACTAGTCTTCACAAAAGCCAGTGCTCACTCAGTGAAGTTCTTCCTAGGAAGCATGTAAAAGTTAAGCAGAAGGGCACTGGAAAGGGGAAAGGCAGGACAAACACCATTTCCATGACACGAGGTTTACGCATAAGAAATCAGCAGACGGACTCTGTGGAGTGGCAAGGCAGGAGTGGCAGCAGTCCTATGACACATAGCTCCCCTATAAAAAATCACCTGCGGGGTTCTGAGCAGAGAAAAGCTCAAGCCAGCAGAGGTCCCATTACTTTACCTGCAAAATTTAACCAGAAAGCCACCGGCTCTGACAAGGGTAGAATTAGGGACAGTAGCAATGCCATTGTACATGATGCACCTACAAAGAATCAGCAGAAAGGCCCTGAATGTCATAAAGTTGGGAAAAGCAACAATTCCAGGTCAGAAGATTCATCTGTACGAAATCACCAGATGGGGTCTGGGGAAGGAAGAGCTATGGACAGCAGTATCTTGACACATGCTTTACCTGTAAAAATTCACCAGAAAGGCTATGAAGAAGGTAAAGTCCAAGGAAACAAGAATTCCTTAAAACCTGTAAAACCTCAGCAGAAGGGTTCTAAAGGGGAAAGAGTCAGGAAACTCAGCACTTCTGAAAAACATGTTCCTTATGTAATAAATCACCTAAAGACCTCTGAAAGAGGAAAAGGCAGGGAAATCAATGCTTCCATAAAATGTGGTTCCTCTGTAAAAACTTACTGTAAGGGTTCTGAAGTGAGAAAGCACAGGAGAGCCAACAATCATGGGAAAGGCAACAGCAGGCATGCTCAGCAGGTAATCTTTATAAAAATTCACCCGGGGAGCCAAGTTTGCAGATGCAGTGAATGTGGTAAAATGTTCCAAAATGCTAGGTATTTCTCCGTCCATAAGAAGATCCACACAGGAGAGCGGCCTTATGTCTGTATGACCTGTGGGAAAGCATTTGTTCAGAGCTCCTCCCTCACACAGCATCTCAGACTTCATAGTGGAGAGAAACCATTTGAGTGTTCAGAGTGTGGGAGGACCTTCAGTGACCGTTCAACCATCTCTCAGCATCTGAGAACTCATACAGGAGCAAGGCCCTACCACTGTGAGCACTGTGGGAAAGCTTTCCGTCAGAGTTCCCACCTCACCAGGCATTTGAGAATTCATACTGGGGAGTGACCATATGTGTGCACCAAGTGTGGGAAGGCAATCACATAGAGCTCACACTTTATTGGGCATCAAAACAAACAAACAAACAAAAAAAGGGATAAAACTAAAAGTATGTAGTTCAATAAACTATTAATAATTGTGTGGAACTTTTTTTTCTGTTTTTCATTATCAGCTTGACTGCATCTAGAATTAACTAAACCACTAGCAGCTGAGTATACCTTTGAGGAAGTTTTTTTTTTCTTAATTAGATTATTTGAAGTGGGCAAACCCACTATTAATCTGGATTGCACCTTCCACTTGCAACCTATATGAATTTAGTACATGGAAGAAAGAAGCTTGCCCTCTTTGCCTGCTTGCTTTCCCCAGCTAGTCTATTCTTTTTCACTTGCATTAGAACTTTCTTAGAGGTTCTGGCATCTACCACCTGGGACATCTTGCCTCGTGGATTCATAGACCTTCCATTGATAAACAGCCATTGTACTAGCTGGACTACAACCTATAAATCATTCTAGTCAGTATATGTGTATGTACATACATATGAGAAGAGATATGTATTCTATTAGACCCAGTACACTAGGGTACCTTGAATAATATCTACTTGGGCTTGAGAGATGGCTCAGCCTTTAAAGGCTAGGCTCACAACCAAAAAAAAAAAAAAAAAAAAAAAAAAAAAAAAAAAAAAAAAAAAAAATCAAGAATCTTGTTGGTTTTGGTTTTTGAGACAGGGTTTTTCTGGGTACGATTGGCTGATATATAACTTATAATATAGACCAGGCTGACCTTGAACTCAGAGATCCACCTGCCTCTGCCTCCTACATGCTGAGATTAAAGGTGTGAGCCACCTGTCCATTAACAACCTTTTATATTGGTGATCTCAAACAGTTATAGCAGATCAGTGTACAGGTAGGAAGAAATCTTCAGGTATCGTTGGAGACCCAGAGGTCTAGAAGTCTGTAGTGAATCCAGGGACACATGAGAATGTCCTTTCTCTGCATTTTCATCTTCAAGCTACAGCTTTCCTTAACCAAGAGGCTACTTCCAATTCTGAGAACTCACTTGTGTGCAATCCACTAAAGAGAAGTAGAAGAATTCTTTTGATGAGTTTGACATTAGATCAAACAAGAACAATTAAGCTTGAAGCAAGGATAGAGTTGGATCCCATGAAATACCTCCGGCAAGGAGACAGTTTCTTACATAGGAGATTTTTCTTTTCTCTTTTTAAAGATTTATTTATTTTATTTATGTGTGTACACTGTAGCTGTCTTCAGAGGGCATTAGTTTCCCTTACAGATGGTTTTGAACCACCCTGTAGTTGCTGGGAATTGAAATCCAAACCTCTAGAAGAGAAGTCAGTGCTCTTAACCACTGAGCCATCTCTCCAGCCCACATATCAGTTTATTATACTAACCTCACATAACTTTTTCAGCTTTCCTTTATCTAAAACACCAGAATGAGGGTAGTGGACAGAGTGAGTTAAAGATAATATTGTAATGCTGCAGTAAAATTTAAAAGTGACTGGGAGAGTGTTGTAGTTGTTCCTCTATTGCTATAAAGAGACACCATGACCAAGGAAACTCTTATTAAAGAAAAAATTCAATTGAGGTCTTGCTTACATTATAGTTTTAGATAATCCACGATCATCTTATCTGGAAGCACACAGGTATGATGCTGGAGCAATAGCTGAGAGCTTTATATTCT
>NW_022196909.1:13821224-13824128 GCF_008632895.1 Mastomys coucha
AAATGTCTAGCCAGGTGTGTCCTGTAGATATGAGCACATACCCAGCTGATAGCAAATGCAGTTTGCAATCACAGTTAAGGAAGGTGAGAGACCGATAAAACATTTGTGGATATAAGTACAGTCATCAAATAGCACCCCTCTGTCATGATACTTTTTTAATTGCAAAGGAATATTCTTTATACTATCCAACCTTTCCTGATATAAATTTATTAACTCTTGATACATTCTTTCCAAGAACCATTTTTAAGTCTCTACTGATGAGACATATCTTTGATATTTTCTAAGTCTCTTTTGATCAGATATAATGTCCCTATTTTATAAATCTGTTGATCAGACATAGCTTCCCCATTTTAAGTCTCTGTTGATCAGTCATAGCTTCCTCAGAACAGGTATGCGAACAGGACCTACCACTCCCCACAACTCCATACTACTAACAAGTAAAAATTAAGAAAAGGCAAAGTTCTGACATCACTGCATATAAAATGACACACAAATAGAAGCAATATGAGAATAACCAATATAGAAAATCCTTCATTTGAAGCATTCAACTCTGTAGACCTTTGTGAAATCACATAAGGAAAAAGTCAGTCATAACAATATACTCACTGGCTAGGCAGTGGTGGTACATCCTTTAATACAGCACTGGAGAGGTAGGCTCACTTGGATATCTGTGAGATCTAGGCCAGCCTGGTCTATAGAGTAAGTTCCAGGATAGCTGAGGCTATACAAAGAAACTGTGTCTCAAAAAACAAAAACAAACACACAAATGAAAAAAAACTCTCACCGTTTGAAAGCCTTCATGGGGAGCTCTCAGCTTATTGAATGTGAGAGAACTCATACTGGCTTCATGAACTGCCTCTGTCATTGGTGACCATAAAGTGAAAACTGTACCTTCAACATGATGAGACAGGCAGCAATTGTTTCAGTGATCCACATTGAGTCTTCATCTGTGACCTGTTCTCTCCAGTGGAAAGAACTCTGTCAATAAGACTGGGTAGCAAATCCAGACTCTCCTGAGTTGTCACGTTGAAGTCATACGTCTTGTGCCTGAACTGCAAGTGAGGGATCTTGTGAAAGTAGCCACTGTTAGAGAATCAAGCTCTGTGCCTTATTTCCAAGGGCGTGCCAGCTACGGCACCTATCCTCTGTCCACTGGCTTCCTGCTACAGAAGTATTCTAGACAGAATGCCTACCTTCAGGTATCCAACCACTTGGGAACCTAGACTTCTATTTTGAAGGTTATACTTGAGGTTTGCTCCTTGGTCCTAGGAAAGCATGGATGGAAATGCCTTCAGTTCAATTGAAAACTGAAATGAAAATGAAAACTACACAGACTGGTTCTATTCTCCACTGAACAATGAGAGGAATTGATTGATCAATCGATTGACTGATTGATTGATTGATTGATTGATTGATTGATGTTATACACTACTTGAAGCCAGGCAGGGCAGTAGGCATGTGTAATCCCAGCACTCTGAGGCATAAGTATGGGAAAAACTAGAGAAATATGTCTTGAAACATGCCAGTTCAAAAAACCCAAATATATTACTTTGTGTTTTACAGGTCATGAGTGTGCAGGGGCATTGGACCTTTTATAATGGTAAGTACTTGTCACATGTAATGGGTGGAGAAGTCAAGCAGATTAGAAAAATATGATCAAAATGTAGCACAGGCAGATCTGGAAAGCCATGAACATTTCCTCATTATGTATAGTTGATATGTGCATCAAATGTGTAAAGAATCAAGACTAAAGGCCAAACAGGACAAGTAAATACCTTTGAAAAAAAGAAACTCAGTTGAAATGGTTTCATGAAAATGAACATACAGTCTAAATCTAAAACCCAACCCAAACCAGTAATATATATATACAATAATAAGTACATGCCAAATTACAAAAGACCAAACTGAAAACCTAAGAAACAAACTCACTATGTTGAGATTCTGTAGTTGAGGAAAAAGCCAAATCTATGGAAAACACTGAGTCCAAGCACCTGCCACTCTGCAGCACAAGGACAGGCCAAGTGCCTTGCTAGTGGCTGGTATCAAACACGCCTCACAAAGACTCAATGTGATGTCACTTGCAATGGATCAATCAAGGCTAGGCAAAAAACCACAGTGTTTTATAAAATTGGTTTCATTTGCATTCTTGCCCCCATCAGCTATACTGCTAATTTTTCTCAAGGTTGTGATCAAATGCAGATAAGGATATACAAATAGGAGGAAGAGTTTGTTTAACCTCAGATTTACAGGGTCCAAAAATCAACTTAAAGGGAGCTACTAATGGCATGGGCATCGGCTGTGCAGTTGGTTGCATGGTATTTCCAGTCCCAGAATTCCTCTGACATGCCCCTGTCTTTTCCAAGTAGCTCTAGGGCAATATTAAGCATGTTTTTCAATTCAGTCAGTGTCAAGTTCTATTTTAGATGTCATGGGCCTTACTGTCAGTCTTACTTTCTCTCCTCAAGCTCTCTCTCACTGAACTCAAAAATTGTGGGGCCCATGACCTTAAACTGTCTATGTGTAATATTGTTGTCCTCCTTCAATGAACATTCTCATGCACTTACTCACATATCTCAAAATATGCAGATGCTGCCCATTCATATCCCCTGGTTTTCTTTGTTTCAGGAGAACACTGTCTTTGAAACAATGTCCATGCTCTCCTTACCTGCTGCGTTTGGTAACTTCTCCATGCTTCATCAATCATCTCTGTGTACTTGGCATTTTGCAGTCACCAGCATGACAGCATTTGGTATTTTAACATACTGTCTTCCAAAGATTACACACAGGACAAATCAGGAATTCTCTTCCATAACTTACAAGCCTGTCATGTTGGACCATGTCCAACCTATTTCTGTCTCTTTCAGGACAGATTAAATAAAGATTTTCAGGTAAGATGTTTAAGAA
>NW_022196909.1:13824139-13824331 GCF_008632895.1 Mastomys coucha
GAAAATTACCAGGGGAAGATCCCAGACTCTGATACTGTGCAAAAACAAATAGCATTTATTTTGCAGAAACAGCTAGCATGCTAGGGTCATGTTCAGAATGACAATATCTACAGAGATACTTGAGCCCCTTTTATAACAGAACTGCTTAGTTGCTTCTGAGATCACAGCATGCTTTTAAAACTTAGGGCTCAT
>NW_022196909.1:13827173-13827462 GCF_008632895.1 Mastomys coucha
TTTTTTTAACCAGAGTTGTCTGTTCTACTCTAGGTTTCTGGGCTATCTAGAATCCCATTCCTGGACATCTAGGCAGTGTATGCCATTAGTTTCTTCTTGTGCTGTAGGCTTCATTTTAAACCAGACATTGGTCACTCACTGTAACCCTCCTGTTTGAGGGCTGATTCTTCAGACCCTGTCTGCCTCTCATAACCACACCTCTCTGCCCATCTCCTGCTGTTTGCCACACCTCTGTCCTGGTTCCAGTTAGGTAGGTCGCTGTATCCCTTTTCTCCCTCCAGGACTTTTA
>NW_022196909.1:13827472-13827596 GCF_008632895.1 Mastomys coucha
GTGTTGGATTTTTCAAAGGTTTTTCAGCATATAAAGAGATGACCATATGGTTTTTGTCTTTTAGTTTGTCTATATGGTAGATTACATTTATTGACTCATATATATGGAACTATCCCTGCATCTT
>NW_022196909.1:13827606-13827918 GCF_008632895.1 Mastomys coucha
CCTACTCTCTGATTATCTTGGATGATCTTTTTGATATGTTGTTAGATTTGGCTTGCAAGTATTTTACTGAGAATTATTATATCTATGTTCAAAGGGAAATTTATTTGTAGTTTTCTTGGATGAGTTTTTATATGATTTGGATAACAAGGTAACTGTTGTCTTGTAAATTTAGTTGAGGAGTGTTATTTGTCTATTTTGTGGAATAATTTGAGTGTTATTGGCATTAGTTTTTCTTTCAGACTCTGCTAGAACTGTGTGTTAAAACATTTGATCCTGGGCTTTTTGTTGTTGTTGTTGTTGTTGTTGTTAGAA
>NW_022196909.1:13827928-13828300 GCF_008632895.1 Mastomys coucha
ACTGTTTGTATTTTACTAGGGATTGTCGGTCTATTTTTATTGTCTATCTGTTCTTGATTTAAGTTGGGTAAGTTATCTGTATTGAGAAAATTACCCATTTACTTTTGTTTTTCAATTTGGTGTACTACAGGTTTGTAAAGTTTGTCTTTATCATTCTTTTCACCATTCTTCAAGATGCAAGGTATACAAGGACCATTCTATGTACATAAATTGACAAAGAGGACAGCATACTCATATAGAGAGAGGGTGTCAGCCATTAAAAGGAATGAAATGCCTTTGCCAAGGACAAACATTGATATATAGAGTTTACTACTAACGTGCCCATTCCAGAAGCACAATTATAATTTTTACCTATCACAGGTCATATTAAGT
>NW_022196909.1:13828462-13828712 GCF_008632895.1 Mastomys coucha
AAGGACAAAGCCATCATTTACAGAGCAATGAATCTGATAAGTGGAAATTCTCAAATACTGAGTGAATAGAAAATACAGCCAAATGTCAAAACCAAAACCAATTGTACTGGCTGGTGTTGTGTGCCAACTTGACACAGGCTAGAGTTATCACAGAGAAGGGTGCTTCAGTTGGGGAAGTGCTTCCATGAGATTCAGTTGTAGAGCATTTTTTCAATCAGTGATCAAGGGATTAGGGCCTCTTGTGGGTGGT
>NW_022196909.1:14177851-14191373 GCF_008632895.1 Mastomys coucha
AAGGTAGGTTGCAAGAAATTTATGCCTACAGAGTCACTATTTGACTTAGGTTTTGATAGCCAATTATCATTATCTAAGACATATCTCTCTTCTGCACTGATCAGATTTGAGATTGAAAGGGAGATGTGTTGGGAACTATCACATCTATATCTTTCAAGTTCCTGATGGTGGCATTAGTTTCTCCTAGTCCACCAATGATTGGATGCTCTCTCTGGTTCATTATCCTACTTGGCAGAGTTAACACTTGACTTCCATTTAACCTTTAGAACCACAATATGCCTCACACCTCAGGTGAGGGATTACAGTAAGAGATTTCTGCCTACTTCTAAGTAAATCTATCCCAATTATACATTCTGGAGCTGGCGAAATAACAAGACAAGTTCTGAGACACACTGGACATACTGTGTGCTGGGTGTCATTCAAAATTCATTTACAACCTGACCCCTCACACCTCTAATTTAACTGCGGTGCCAAAATGTTTCTTGTGTTCACCCATAATCAGTAATAATCAGAACCAATATCCAGTAGAACTTCGAAAGTGTAATTGTTTTCTTTCCCTCAGTATACATTTTCCCTTGTAAAAAGCTGGAACTTCTGCTGGGGAAGCACGGGAGAAAGGCTAACAGTAAAACTTCTATGTACTTTATCCAGGCCCTCCTTCAGAGGAAGATGATTGTCCCTCCATTCAAAGGGGTCTGAGTCTGGAAACTGGCTCAAGTCTGGAAATTGATTCATGGGCCAAGATTCTCTTTTGCAATGATCCAATGTAGCTTTTGACTCATTTGTTTGTGAATTTTTCAGCTTTATACATATAAAAGGAAAATATGGTAGATTTCTTGTCTATTTCATTCCTGGAAACACCCTGTTTGATTAGCCAATATCAAAGTTTCATACTAGTTATGGCAACTTAAAATTTATTAGATGTGTACTAGCCAGTATAATGCAGAAAATGTTAGACTTTCTTTGTTCTGCCCATTAAGATAGCTATGGGTATTGTTCTCCTTTAGCTATTCAGTGGTGCCACTTAGATCCTGCTACCTCAGACCCCAGTTACAATCTTTGAATTTAATGTATCCAACTGAGCAGCAGCATTTCAAACCCTAATAGTGTTGGAAGGAGAAAGGTGAAACCAGATAAATGGGAAACAGCAAAGCTGTTTAAGTGTGCTGGTGCCCCATTCCCCATTATGCTTCTTCTAAGATTAGTGAAGGGCATATCTTCTGGGCCTGTCCTTCATGGATGAATAGGTTTTCCACTGTGTACCCACTATAGCACTGCAGTTGCTCTAAACCTCAAATTCCATTCTTAAACACTATTCCAAGAGACATCGGGCCACCTCCAATCCTTTTCAGTGGACCATCTTTTGACACATGCTTCAGCCAACCATTCAGCCAAATAAATATTTGACATACTGTTTAATGTCAAATCTTAAACCCAGGGTCTTCAGTCAGAAGGCCCACATCAATAAACAGATTGATCCAGTTTCAAGTACTTCCAACCTTACATTACGCCCTTCAAATCCACTCCAACACATATTCACCAAACTTTAGCTTGAATGAATTAGCAACATCATTAAGATTTAGATAATATAGTGCACTTCCTCCAGACTACACTTTCTCCCTTCCTTGTACAGGATGCCTTGTCTTGAATCTGGTTAGAGGTCTAGGTATCATAGTTCCTCTCATAGTTCCTCTCATTCTTAAACTAAACCTAACTATAGGACCAACACTAACACTACACCTACCCCTAACCTTAACCCTTAACCCTGCCTCTACTTCTGCATTTACCTTTTCCCTTAGTTTTATGCCCATATTCTTACACTTACATTTTCCATTATATTTACCTATTAGCTTCCTTTACTTCTACCTCTAACTATACTCCTAGCCCAAACCCATACACAACTCCAAACTCTATCCCTAGTCTTTTCATTATCTCTACCCTAAACCTAACCTTAATCCTAAATCTAAAACAAACACTAAGGATAATTAACCTTACCCTAAACCCCAGGCTAAATATAAACCTAAATCAAACCTTTACCCTTAGTTTACCTTTAAAATTATGCTTACAATTATTCTTACCCTTATCCTAATCGTACTCCAATTTCTATTGCTAAACCTATCCCATGCCCCAAATATAACTCCAATGCCTACAATTATACCTACCCCATTCCTTTTTTCTTAATTTTTTTACTATTTAAATGCATTTTATATATCAAACATATTAATAATATTGAATATTTTGAGAATCAAATAGTACATAAAAAAATTTGTTCAACTTTTATATTCATATTCTTTCATACCCTAAAGATATCATTAATGAATATTTAATACTATCCATAACTGAAGATCCTATACCTAATGTTAAATACTAAATTGTTTCAAAACAAACAAAATATTCTTTGGGAGTTAAGCATAGTAAAAGAACATAAAAAATTAAAAATTCATCATTAAGAAATACATTCAAAAGCCCTTATATAATACCACCTAACATAGAGAGTATTTAAAATGCATTATATATCTGTGTACATTATCTAAGAATAAGTTTACTTAAGAAAGATTGTGAGTGCCAGGCAGTTGGTGGCACACACCTTTAATCCCAGCACTTGAGAGGCAGAGGCAGGCAGATTTCTGAGTTCAAGGACTGGTCTACAGACTAAATTCCAGGACAGCCAGGGCTATACAGAGAAACCCTGTCTCAAAAAACAAACAAACAAACAAACAAAAACATTATGAGTGTTTCTAGGAGAGGAATTATTTTATTAGTATATTTTACAAATTTCAAAATAGCAAAAACTCTTTGAAGTTAAACATTAAGAAAATGCTAATTTCAAGCATAGTGAGAAAAGTTAACAATAATATTCCCATGATGTTTGTAGAACATGACTTTAATATTTTCAGCTGTTGATATTCAACAACAGTAGTTATTTTAAGATATATTTCATTGTTATGTCTCCCTTTTCATTTCTGATTTTATTAAATTGGATACTGTCTCTGTGTCCTCTGGTTAGTCTGGCTAAGGGTTTATCTATCTTGTTGATTTTCTCAAAGAACCAGCTCCTGGTTTTGCTGATTCTTTGTATAGTACTTTTTGTTTCTATTTGGTTTGATTCTTTCCTGCCATCTATTCCTCTTGGGTATACTTGCTTCCTTTTGTTCTAGAGCTTTCAGGTGTGCTGTCAAGCTATTAGTGTAAGCTCTCTTCAGTTTCTTTGTGGAGGCACTTAGAGCTAAGAGTTTTCCTCTTACCATTGCTTTCTTTGTGTCCCATACGTTTTGGTATGACGAGTCTTCATTTTCATTATATTCTAAAAAGCTTTTAATTTCTTTCTTTATTTCTTCCATGGCCAAGTTATCATTTGTAAGACGTTGTTCAGCTTCCATGTGTATGTGTGGTTTCCAGTGTTTTTCTTGGTGTTTAAGACCAGCCTTAGTCTGTGGTAATCTGATAGGGTGCATTGGATAATTTCAATGTTCTTGTATCTGTTGAGAAGGTACCATGAGGTGCTGAGAAGAAGGTATATTATTTTGCTTCTAGATGAAATGTTCTATAAATATCTGTTAGATTTATTTGGTTCATGACTTCTGTGAGTTTCACTGTGTCTCTGTTTAGTTTCTGTTTCCATGATCTACCCATTGTTGAGAGTGGGGTGTTGAAGTCTCCCACTATTATTGTGTGGGGTGTGATGTGTGCTTTCAGCTTTAGTAAAGTTTCTTTTATGAGTGTCGGTGCCCAAGCATTTGGAGCATAGATGTTCAGAATTGAAAGTTCATCTTGGTAGATGTTTCCTTTTACCAGTATGAAGCGTCCTTCCTTGTCTTTTTTTTTTTTTTTTTTTTTTTTTTTTTTTGATAACATTTGGTTAAGAGTTGATTTTATTCAATATCATAATGGCTCCTCCAGCTTGTTTCTTGACACCATTTGCTTGAAAATTGTTTTCCAACCTTTTACTCTGGGTAGTGTCTGCCTTTGTCACTGAGGTGCCATTTTCTGTATGCAGCAAAATTCTGAGTCCTGTTATGTATCCAGTCTGTTAGTCTATTTCTTTTGGGGAGAACTGAGTCCATTGATATTAAGAGATATTGAGGAAAATCGATTATTAATTCATGGGTTTTTTTTTTTTTTGTTACAGGTGAAATTATGTTTGTGGTTTTTTTCTTTTGGGTTTTTTGAAAGATTAGTTTCTTGCTTTTTCTATGGTGTAATTTCCCTCCTTCTGTTGGTGTTAATCTGTTTATTATCCTTTGTAGGGCTGGAATTGTACAAAGATGTTGTGTGGATTTGATTTTGTCATGGAATATCTTGTTTCTCTGTCTATGGTAATTGAGAGTTTTGCTGGATATAGGAGCCTGGACTGGCATTTGTGTTTTCTTAGGGTCTATATGACATCTGCCCAGGATCTTCTAGCTTTCATAGTCTCTGGTGAGAAGTCTGGTGTAATTCTGATAGGTCTGCCTTTATATGTTACTTGACCTTTTTCTCTTACTGCTTTTAATATTCTTTCTTTGTTTTGTCCACTTGGTGTTTTGACTATTATATGACTGGAGGAATTTCTTTTCCTCTCCAATCTATTTGGAGTTCTCTAGGCTTCTTTTATGTTTATGGGCATCTCTTCCTTTAAGTTAGGAAAGTGTTCTTCTGTAATTTTGTTGAAGATATTCACTGGCCTTTTAAGTTGGGAATCTTTGCTCTCTTCTATACCTGTTATCCTTAGGTTTGGTCTTATCATTGTGTCCTGGATTTCCTGGAATTTTTGGATTAGGAGCTTTTTGCATTTTGCATTTTCTTTAACTGTTGTGTCAATGTTTTCCATGGTATCTTCTACCTGAGATTCTCTCTTTTATTTCTTGTATTCTGCTAGAGATCCTTGCATCTATGACTCCTGATCTCTTTCCTAAGTTTTCTATCTCCAGGGTTGTCTCCTTTGTAATTTCTTTATTTTTTTCTTTTTCCACTTTTTAGATCCTGGATGGTTTTGTTCATTTCCTTCACCTGTTTAATTGTATTTTCCTGTAATTCTTTAAGGGATTGCTGTGTTTCCTCTTTAAGGGTTTCTGGCTGTTTACCTGTGTTCTCCTGTATTTCTTTAAGGGAGTTATTTTTGTCCTTCTTAAAGTCATCTATTACCAATCATGAGAAGTGATTTTAGATCTTGTTTTGTTTTGTTTTGTTTTTCGAGACAGGGTTTCTCTGTGTAGCCCTGGCTATCCTGGAACTCACTCTGTAGACTAGGATGGCCTTGAACTCAGAAATCCACCTGCCTCTACCTCCCAAGTGCTAGGATTAAAGGTGTGCACCACCACCGCCCGTGATTTTAGATCTTAATCTTGCTTTTCCAGTGTGATGGTGTATCTAGGACTTGCTATGGTGGGAGAATTGGGCTCTGATGATGCCAAGTAACCTTGGCTTCTGTTGCTTATGTTCTTATGTTTGCCTACCACCATCTGATTATCTCTAGTGCTACCTGCCTTCGCTGTAACTGACTGGAGCTTGTCCTTCCTGGTTGTGTCAGAACTCCTCAGAATTCAGCTGTCTCTGTGATGCTGTGATACTGGGATCCTGGGATCCTGAGATTCTGGGTATCAGAGCTCCTGGGAGTCAAGCTGCTTCTGGGACCCTGAGATCCTGGTGTGACCAAGCTCCTGAGATCCTGGCATCCTGGAATCCTGTGGACCTGGGTGTGTTAGAGTGCCTGGGAGTGGAGCTTTATCTGGGTGTTGTAGGGCTGGCTGTGGAGGTAGTGCCCAAGGTCTTCTCAGGGCACCTTTGATCCTATGATCCTGGACTTGTTAGAGCACCTGGGTGTTGAGCTTCCTCTGGGTGTTGTGGGACTGGCTGTGGAGTTCACACCCAAGGTCTGCTCAGGGTACCATCTCAGACTGAAAGAAGCCTGTGCCACTGGTTGGGTGGAGTTCCTGGGTCCATCTGATCCCAGTCACTTCCGGTGTTAATGCAGGTGTTGTGCCCTCCTCACCTTTGATCCTATGATCCCGGGTGTGTTAGAGCACTTGGGTGTGGAGCTTCCTCTGGGTGTTGTGGAGCTGGCTGTGGAGTTCACACCCATGATCTGCTCAGGGCACCAGCCCAGACCAGAAGGAACCCATGCCACTGGTCAGACAGAGTTCCTGGGTCCATGTGATCCCAGTTACTTCCAGTGTTGGTGCAGATGTTGTGTCCTCCTCACATCTGATCTTATGATCCTGGGGGTGTTAGTGCACCTAGAAGTGAATCTTCCTCTGGGTGTTGTAGGACTGGCTGCAGAGTTCACACTCAAGGTCTGCTCAGGGTGCCGACTCAGACTGAAAGGACCTACCCCTATTCCAACACTAACCCTATTGCTAACTATGCCATTACACCTGCTGTAATCCTACCATACCATACACCTACCAGAGCCCTACACCTTACCTTGCCCTTACCCTTATCATAAAGCTAAACCTAACCTATCATTAACACTAACTCTAACCCTATCTTTAATCCCAATACTGAAAAAGACCTTTCATTTACTATTTAAAAAAAAACATGTAGGTAGTGTTCTACAGCATCCATTTTAGAGATCAGAACAGTGTATTCATGTGCTAATAAAGAATATATTTGACAATAGGGACCTTGTAGTGCCTTAATTAAAATACATTCAAAGGTACAGGGCATTCAAGCAAAACCATGTTCTATTACTAAAATAACACCACTTTCATTATAAACATTATTAATTTTCAGTTAAAACATGCAAAACACAGTACATATTCTTAAAAAAAACCAACATCTTGAGTTTACTCTTACAAAACACATGTGGGCAAGCAAAGATTACTGAAGAAATTACTTGCTGAATTGTACAACCACAGCACATACATTAGAGAGATTAGGACAAAACATTTTAATGCAGTGAGTTTAAGAGATAGGGATGTTGTAGTGCTTTCATTAAAACACACATGAAGAGTTCAGAAAAGTAATAAAAACAGTGTACTATTAGTAAACCCACTCCACATCCACTCTAGATATTACTAAGTGCAGTTTGAACCATTGAAAGCACATTGACTTTCTAGGGGAAATGTCCATAACACTTACCCTTCCACCTACTCTTACATTTACTCTTACCCTTACCCATTCTCCTGTTCCTACCTATACCCTACATCTACCCCTTGTTGGAGTTTCAAACCCTAATAAGCCCATACAAAGCGTCCATTGATTTCTTTATATTGCAATGCTGACATTCTGGTGTCTATTTTATTTTGATTGATTAATTTCAGAAGCTTCTCCTTCAAGCCTTGCTTCCAATACTCATTATTTTCTGTGAGCTGCTCAGTCTGATCTGCGAGATGCTTCCTTGGTTCTAGTACCTTCTCCATCTTCATTTCCTCTCTCTGTTGCTTATCTTAATCTATGAATTTCTGTATGCATTTCTAGTGCTTCCTCTAGACCATGTTGTCAATTCTTAATTTTTTCTCTGTGTTGTTTATTCTGCTTTATAAATTCCAGTATCTTCTGTTCTATGTCCTGCTTCCATAATTTTAAATTTTCTTTATGTTGTAATTCTGATATTGCAGCATCTACCATATTTTGATTTATTAATTTTATTAAATTATCCTCCAGGCTATCTTCCAAATTTTATCTCTATCTTTCTGTTGTTTAGTCTAATCTATAAAATTTTATCTTTTGTTCTCGTGTCTTTTCCAGCTCCTGTCTCCAACTTACATTTTGCTCTCTCTGTTGCTTATCTTGACCTGAAAATTCCTGTATCTTTAGTTTCAGTGTTTCCTCTAGGCTGTGTTGCCCCCCAGACTCAAATTTCTCTCTCTGTTGTTCAATCTGATCTATGAATTTCTGAATCTTTGATTCAGTTTTTTTTTCAGCTATCTACAATTTTCAGACTTTCTCTTCCACTCTCCCAGTGATCTGAATAGTCTCCATGCTCTGATTTATAATTTTCTCTATTTTCCACACTATGGCTTTGCATTGTTCTCATTCTGTCTTTTAATCTGTTTCCTAAGGCTCCTACATTTTTTCTAGGGCCCTGATTCTTTAGAATATATAGCAAACCAAGATGCTTATTAGGATATTATTGAAACTTAACATTGCAATAATGGTAATTATCAGGGTGTCAATTTCCTTTACATCCATTCCTTTCAAATTGTACAAAATAGCATCACAGCATCATCATCAATGTATATTTCTTATTACCTAATCTGGAGCTTCTTGTACATTTATCTCCCTCTGGTGTTCAATTCATGATACTGCAGTTCTCTCTGATTCTTTTATTCACAGGGAGGGCCTGACTCACCAGTTCTGTACTTTGAGCATTCTGTCTTTGTCTGCACTGCAGCCTGCAGCAAGTGTGCTGGTCTCGAGCAGCATGCAGTGTAAGCAATCAGGATTGTGAATCTTTCTGTCCTGTGTAGTCTTTAGATGTGTGAGATACAGGAAGACAAACATGGGAATGCTTGCTCAGGGCCAAGATGCCCAGATTATCTTACTGAGACTGTAAGAAGGCTCTGGGAAGTTAGCTGCCCTTTTTTAGCTGTTGATCCTCAGACTTGAATGGTGATTCTCAGGAAGCCATGCCCCGGGGTCCTTGGTCCTTCTCTCAGGCTCTGGGAACCCAAACTATGTTGTGTCACCAGTGTCACCCAATGTCCCAGCTTTGGGCTTGGGTGCTGCCTCTGGTTGCAGTTGATTACTTGGGGCACGAGGAGGATTGTAGGGCAGTAATCTGTTCAGGCAAGCTGGGCCCTGTCAAGTAATAGGTCGGAACTCCAGTTGTCAGTGTCTCTGCCTGCAAAGGACGAAAGGTGTCTGGCCATAACTCCTGGGACCTTAGCTCATGTTTTCAGTCCCAACCCCCAAAAGCTGCCCCCGCAGGAGATGTGTGCTCTGTCACATAGACAATGCCCCAAGCTCCCAGCATTCTAGCTGGACCCTACCCCCAGTCAACTGACCAAAGCCAGGCATGCCCTGCCCCACTGACAGATAGCCACACCTCACACAATATAAGGGGCAGTTTAGCCCCTCTTGTTTCCTTTCTCCCTCTCTTGCTCTTTGTCCTCTCTTCTCCTCTCTTCTTCTCTTGCTCTCTTGCTTTCTTCCTCTCCTTTATTTCTCTCCACATGGCCAGCCTATTTTCTCTTTCCTATAATAAAATATCTCACAACTATGCATTGCCTTCTTTTAACTAACATGTCATGCAGACAGGTATCAGCAGCAGAGAGACATGGGCCCACAGAGGATGCCTATCATGTATCTCTCTGTAGACCCTTTAGACCCACTCCACCCTGCTGCAGTTTTAGATATCAGCCCTAGTTGGGGGATTTTTGAGGGGGGGGCGATGCAGGGGGGACTTTTATCTCAGGTTATTTCAGTTCTAATCCTGATATAAGGTATACCAACTTGTTGCTGGAGTTTTCAACCCTAATAAGCCTGTATAAAAAAAAACACCCAGTCCAGATATCTTAATTATGATCCATATCTAGGACTGTACTAATTTATTCCCATGCTATAAGACACCATGTTCTTTGTAATTTCTCCCAGGCACATGACTCTGGTCCATCATGCCTTCCCCCTCCTCTTCCTCTGTTCTCTCTCCTTCTTCCTTTACCAGCCACACCCTCTCAATCCTCCAGTACCACCTCCCTGCCCTCCCCACTTCCCATTCACAAGTTCTAGCCTATTGTTTACTAGTTAAAATGGAGAGAAGGTCCACATGGCATCACCAGAGCATGTGACTGTCTGATTGATGGGGCAATGTCTTTCAAGGAACCAGTATTAACATTAGAAGACAAACTGCATCAGGCAAACCCACTACATCTACCCCTACATAACACTTCCCCCACCACTACAAAACCAACTCCAACTCCTACCCCTATGCCTACACTTATCCTTATATTTACCCCTACCCCTAACCCTAACCCAAACCCCAACATTACTTCTAGCCCTACTCCTAACCCTATCCTAACCCCAACCTCTACCCCTACTCCTACTTCTGTTTCAATCCAAACCTGGACAGCTACCCATACTCTAAACCTCCAATTACTCCTAAGCCTACCACTAAACCTATACATAACCTTACGCCTACTTGTATCATTAATTGTACTCTTACTCCTACTTTTATGCTAACCCTTACTACCACTTACCTTACTCTTACCTCTCCCCCTTACCCTAACTAACCCTCTTTCTACATCCCCCCACAACAATCTAAATCCCCACCCTAATCTAAATCCAAAACGTGCCCCCAGCCCAAACTAAACCCAAAATACAACATCAACCCCTACACAAACTCTTACACTTACCCTAATCTTACCCTAACACAAAACCTAAACCTAACATTTCCCCTTACACAAACCCTAACTCTAACCCTAAGCTCTAAACTGTAACATTATCCTTACCCTTAACCACACTCTTACCCTAGCCTTAACCTTAACCCTAAAGCTAATGCTTACCATTATGCTTACACTAACCATAACTCTTAATCCTAGTGTTTAACCTTACCCTTACCCTAATCCTAAAACGCTAACCTTAAACTAACCCTAAATCTAAACTTTAATCTTATCCTTACCTTTACCCATACAGTTACCTTTACCCTAATCTTAAACTGAACTCTCAAACTCACCCTAACTCTAACCCAAAACTTTAACCATAAACTCACCCTTACCTTGACCCTTGCCCTTACCCTTACCCTTAGCCTTAGCCTGACCCTAACCATACCCTAACTATAACCTTTCACTTAAGCCCAACACTTACCACATGCCTAACCATAACCCTAACCCTAACCTCAGCTTTAACCCTGAAAAAGACATTCAGTAACCTATTTAAAACAAATTCCAAAGTGTTTCTTAAATTATCCCTAACCCCAACCCTAACCTTTACCCTTACGCTTACTCTAACCCTAACTATAACCTTAAGACTAACAATAACCCTTACGCTTAACTTTAACCTAATCCTAACTCTTAGCCTAACCCTACCACTATACAGACACCTACACCTACCCTATGCCTATTCCTAAACTTACCCCTAACCCTATGTCTACACCTTCCCTTACATTTACCATTACCTTTATCTTTAACCTTATACTTAGCTTTTCCACTACACTTACCCTTTTGTGTACCTTTACCACTACACCTACTCCTACTCCAACCTCAACCTGAACACCAGACTCAAATATAACTCCAAACTATTCCACTAGCCTTCTCACTACCCCTATCCTAACCCTAATCCTAAACCTGACACTTACCTAAAGCCTAACACTTACCCTTAATGTTACCCTAAACCTCACACTAATTCTAAAACTTACACTAAGCTTTGTCATTACTTATAACCTGAAACTTAGCTTTACACTTACCATGACTTTCCTTTATCCTACCCCTAACCCTTACCTTAGTCCTAAAACTTAACGTTCTCCTTACCCTTGCCTTTACAGTTACCCTTATCCTATTCCTAACCCAAAACTCCAAACATATAACCCTAACAATAACGTTAACAACTCTAATCCCAACTCTATCCCTAACCCTAATTCTAACCTTAATACTGAAAAGACCTTAAGTTTCGTATTTAAAACATATGTGAGCAATTTCCTAGCACATTCATTTTAGAGTTTAGAACAGTTTAAATGTGCTAGTGAAGATTTTTTACAGATAGGTAACTTGTAGTGTGTCAACTAAACCACATGCAAAAGTGCAGGAAATTTAAAAAATAACTATTTGTCCTACTAGTAAAACAATTCCCCAACCTTTGTCAAGATTTTTAAATGCTGTTAAGATATATACAACAGGTCCCAGAGAAGAGGGATGTCTGGAGGGTCTTGGGGAGAGGGTAGAAGGAGAGCACCCTCTTGT
Source organism: Mastomys coucha (assembly GCF_008632895.1). Taxonomy (NCBI): domain Eukaryota; kingdom Metazoa; phylum Chordata; class Mammalia; order Rodentia; family Muridae; genus Mastomys; species Mastomys coucha. The sequence continues at coordinate 14,189,668 of NW_022196909.1, forward strand.
AGGCAAGGGGGAGGAGGAATGGGTTGAGGAACTGTGGGAGGGCAGACTGAGTGAGGGAGGGGAGGGGGCAACAGCTGGAATGTAAATAAATAAAATAATTATTAAAGGTACACAAAGCACAATATGTGTTCTGAAAAGACCTTGAGTTTTCTCCTAAAAAGACATATGAGCAAGCAAAGATTACTGAAAAAGGAAACCACTTTCTAAATTGTACAACCACAGCACATCCATTGGAGTGATTAGGACAACTATTTAACACATGAGTTAATGCAATGCTTTTAGTAGATAGGGAATATGTAGTGCCTCTATTAAAACACATATGAAAAGTATGGGATAGTAATAAAGCACAGAGTGTTATTATTAAAACCATTCCATAGCTAATGTAAAGACTACTAACTGTAGTTTAAACTCATGAGAAAAAATTAAGTTTCAGGGAGTATGTCCAAAACCTTTAAACTAACACACTTACCCTTACCCTTATCATTAAATTTAAACTTAACCTTATCCTTAAACTTACTCATTCCCCTACCCTTTAACCACCAGCTAATCCTACCCATACCACTCCTTCTACCCCTAATTCTAGCCCTACTGCTATACCTACATTTACTGTTACCCTCCAACCTTATACTTGCTCTGAACCTTATCCTAATTTTTATACTTACCCTTCCCTTTATCCTTTAACTTACACTTATTCCTATGCCTAACCCTACTCATACCCCAACCCTGAAAATGAAACCTTTAGTATTCTATAAAAACATGTAGAATTTTTTCATAGCCCATCTATTTTTGAGATTAGAACTAACAGTTTACAACCCTAATTTAAAAAAAAAAAAACACATGAAAAGTGCAGGAATATAACAAAGAACAATAAAGCCAATTCATATCCACTGTAGATATTACAAAATGCAGTTCAACTCTACAGAACAGATTGGGTTTCATGGAAATATGTCCATAAAGCTCATGTTCACCCTTATACTTACACTTACTAATCTTAAACTTACCCTACTCCCTACCACTACCTTTACCCTTACACAAACCCAACCCGAACCAATATCTTTACCCTTAATGCTACACTTATTCTAACCCTAATCCTAACTCATCCCTTTGACCTTGTCCTAAAATGAACCCTAAATCTCACACTAACACTAGTCCTAAACCTAATCCATACCTGGTATAATCATAAACCTAGACCTTAACCTTACCCTTTTCCTCACATTGGCACTAACACAAACACTAACAGTAACAGTAACACTAACAATAAAAATAACAATTACCCTAACCCTTATATTTTCCCTCTCCAAAACCATAACCCTAACTTTAACTCTAAGACTTCACCCTAACCCTTACCCTTCCCCTTCCCCTAAGTCTAACAATAAACCTAAGCCTAACCATTAACCTTAATTTTACCTTTACACTTAAAATTACTCTTATTCCTATCCTTACCCCTACAGTAACCCCAATCCCTCCCTACAGGTACATCTACCCACACCCTTACCTTATCATGATATTACCCTTATATTACCCTTATCATGACCCTTCCCTCTAACACTAACATTACCCCTACTATACTCCTACATCAACCCAAATCCCAAACCCAAATTCAACACAAACACAATACTCTATCCCTATTCTTACCCTAATGCTTAGCCTAATCATAAAACTAACCCTAATCCTAACCCTTACATTAACCCTGGTTTTGTCTTTTC
>NW_022196909.1:14191383-14195490 GCF_008632895.1 Mastomys coucha
TTTACATAAATAAATTATATTGATTTTTAGGATTTAACAGCTGAAAAACCCTTTCTGCTTCCACTAGAGGCAGAACTGAACAGAATGTTAGTTCAATAGTGAGCAGCATTTCTAAGAAATCTGTTATCAGCAGAATCCAGGTTTTGTCTTTTCTTGTTTATAGTAGTGGAAAGTGTTGGCCTCCAAGATCTAGAGTCTGGGCATAGCCTCTGGGACACTGCCTCCAAGTTAATTCTGACTGGTGAATAAAACCAATAGAAGGGCAGAATATACAGAAATAGATGGGGTTGAGTTTTTGTAGGCTTGGAAGAGAAAGAGAATAGTGACCACAAGGAAGAGAGAAGCTGTCATGAAACCATGGAAGTGGAAGATTTTACAGGAGGTAGAGAGAGAGCCCCCATGAGGTAGGCATAAAGGAAACACAGCTATGTGTTCTGGCCAACTGGAGATAGAAGCATCCCAGATAAAATATAATAAATAGCAAATAATAATTCGATTCTAACAACATGGAGAGTAGATATTTGTTTGCCCAGCCATTGTGCTACTTAAGACACATTAAAATATAAAGATGGCCATAGCACCCAGTGCTGATCCTGTGCCACAGTGCTCCATACCCAAATACTGCCGGGAGAGAGTGGGTCTCCCAGGAGTTGAGGACACAACTGTGAGCACAGGTAAGACCACCACTTCTGCTCAGATGGACACAGCCAGAACCATCAGGACAAAGGAACCAAGGATCAGCCTGGGACAAGATCCTTCCAGTTTTCATCTGCACCCCCAGCTGATCCTGTGCCACAGCACTCAAGTCTTCTACCACAGAAAGCCATGTATAGCCCAACATACCAGAAAAGCAAAACTCTGAATTAAAATTACATCTCATGATGAGGGTAGGGGACTTTAAGAAGGACATAAATAACTTCCTTAAAGACATACAGGAGAACACAGGCAAATAGGTAGAAGCCCTTAAAGTGGAAACACAAACATCCCTTAGAGAATTCCAGGAGAACACAAACAAACAAGCAAAGGAATTGAACAAAACCATCCAGATTCTGAAAATGGAAATAGAAACAATAAAGAAATCACAAAGGGAGACAATCCTGAAGATAGAAAACTTAGGAAAGAGATCAGGAGTCATAGATGGAAGCATCACCATCAGAATACAAGAGATAGAAGAGAGAATCTCAGGTGCAGAAGATACCATGGAAAATACTGACACAACAGTCAAAGAACATGCAAAAAGCAAAAAGATCCTAACCCAAAACTTTCAGGAAATCCAGGACACAATGAGAAGATGAAATCTAAGGATAATAGGTATAGAAGGGAGTGGAAACTCCCAAATTAAAGGGCAAGTAAATGTCTTCAACAAAATTATAGAAGAAAACTTCCCTAACCAAAAGAAAGTGATGTCCATAAACAAACAAGAAGCCTACAGAACTCCAAATAGATTGGACCAGAAAAGAAATTCCAACCATCATATAATACTTAGTACACCAAATGCACAAAACAAAGAAAGAATATTAAAAGCAGTAAGGGAAAAAGGTCAAGTAACATACAAAGGCAGACCTATCAGAATTGCACCAGACTTCTCACCAGAGAATATGAAAGCTAGAAGATCCTGGGCAGATGTCATACAGACCCTAAGAAAACACAAATGCCAGTTCAGGTTACTATACTCAGCAAAACTCTCAATTACCATAGATGGATAAAACAAGATATTCCATGACAAAACCAAATTTATACAATATCTTTCCACAAACCCAGCACTACAGAGGATAATAAATGGAAAACTCCAACACAAGGAAAGAAACTCCACCATAGAAAAAGAAAGAAAATAATCTTCGTTCAACAAACCCAAAAGAAGATAGCCACACAAACATAAAAATAGCATCAGGAAAACAAGAAGCAACAACCACCATTCCTTAATATTCTTAACATCAATCGACTCAATTTCCCAATAGAAGACATCAACTAACATACTGGATACATAAAGAGGACCCAGAATTTTGCTGTATACAGGAAACTCACCTCAGTGTCAAAGACAGCCACTACCTCAGAGTAAAGGGCTAAAAAACAATTTTCCAAGCAAATGGTATCAAGAAACAAGCCATTATAATATTTAATAAAATCAACTTTCAACCAAAAGTTATCAAAAAGGATCAAGAAAGACACTTCATACTGGTCAAAGGAAAACTCTCAATTCTGAACATGTATGCTACAAATGCAATGGCACCCACATTCATAAAAGAAACTTTAGTGAAGCTCAAAATACACACTGAACCTCAAACCTTAATAGTGATAGAATTTAACACCCAACTCTCATCAATTAATAGGTCATTGAAACGGGAGCTAAACAGTGACACTTTGAAGCTAACAGATGTTATGGACCAAGTGGTTTAAGAGATATCTATAGAACACTTCATCCTAAATCAAATCCTTTTTTTTCAGGACCTCATGGTACCTTCTCCAAAACTGACCATATAGTAGATCACAAAACAGACTTCAACAGATACAAGAAGAGTGAAATAACCCCATGCCTCTTATTAGATCATTACAGATTAAGGCTGGTCTTAAATAGTAAGAAAAACAACAGAAAGCCCACATACACATGGAACCTGAACAAAGTCTTACTCAATGATAACTTGGTCAAGGAAGAAATAAAGAAAGAAATTAAAGACTTTTTAGAACTGAACGAAAATGAAGGCACAACATACCCAAACTTATTGGACACTATGAAAGCAGTGCTAAGAGAAAAACTCATTATCTTTGAGTGCCTCCAAAATGAAACTGGAGAGAGCATACAGTAGCAGCTTTACAGTAAACCTGAAAGCTCTCAAACAAAAAGAAGCAAATACACCCAAAAGGAATAGACAGCGGGAAATAATCAAACCAAATAGAAATAAAAAGAACCATACAAAGAATCAACAAAACCAGGAACTGATTCTTTGAGAAAATCACAAGACAGATAAACCCTTAGCAAGACTAACCAGAGGGCACAGAGACAGTATACAAATTAACAAAATCATAAGTGAAAAGAGAGATAGAACAACTGAAGAAATTCAAAAAATCATCAGATCCTACTACAAATGCCTATATTCAACAAAACTGGAAAATCTGGATGAAAATGGACAACTTTTTAGACAGATACCGAATACCAAAGTTAAATCAGGATCAGATAAACCAGCAAAACATTACCTTAACCCCTAAACAAATAAAAATAGTCATTAAAAGTCTCTCAGCCAAAAGAAGCCCAGGACCAGATGGGTTTAGTGCAGAATTCTATCAGATCTTCAAAGAAGACCTAGTAACAGTACTCTTCAGACTGTCCCACAAAATAGAAACAGAAGGAAAACTACCAAACTCATTCTATGAAGCTACAGTTACACTGATATCAAAACCACACAAAGACCCAACAAAGAAAGACAACTCCAGACTAATTTCCCTTATGAATATTGATGCAAAAATATTCAAAGAAATTCTCAAAAACTGAATCCAAGAACATATCAAAACGATCATTCACTACTATTTCAGGAAATATAAAAAAAAATGAACCGGCTCATTCCTGCTCTAGGGTTCTTATCTTTGAACTACTCTCTCCAGCTAGCTCCCCTGCACCCAATCGCTGTGTTCCTAGCTCTCATTCTCTTGCTCCTGGAGCCACTAGGTCTTCTTCAGCCATAAACTCATGTAGTCAGAGGTCCTACATCCCAGTAACCAAACTGAACTGCCAACCTCAAGGTTAGAAATCATAATACCCAGAAACCCTATAGAATTAAAACTCTTAAAGCTTGTAATTATCCAATCAGATTTATGTAGCATTGAATGCATAATTTACAAGATGCCAATACAAATAATATCAGAGCCAATTGATAATGATAAAAGCCTTATCCCAATGATTCTAAACTTATGATATCATAACCACCTGTGGCTAGCAAAAGACACACTGGTCCACACATGCCACCATCTTGCCTTCTCATCCTCCTCCTGCCACATTCCCTCTCTCTGAAACTCTTAGCTTCACCTCCCTTTTCCCTGTTGAATCACAGGCCTTCTGCTGCGCTAATGTGATTGTACAAGGAAAGTCCTGCAACAGTTCACTCTTTCTGTTTA
>NW_022196909.1:14195500-14197680 GCF_008632895.1 Mastomys coucha
AAAAAAAGACTTTCTCTTAAAACATAAATTGAGCACAACTATTACCATTTTGTAATTAATAAATTACAAGATAGACCTAACACCCAGTCCAACATTTTTGTCAATAAAATAAAACACTGTCCTCTCTCCTAACTTAAAAGTCTACAATTCTGTACCTGACTTATGCCTTGGCTTCTGATTGAATGCCATCTGAAAACCATCCTCTCAAATCTGTTCCTCAAAGTAAATAGCCTGAATTGGCTAGGAGACTATATAGTTTTTCAATCCTGTCAGAAATCTAAGAGACACTAATATTACCTGAAAATATGAGAAGCACAAAATATAGCTTCCAAAACTTAGCCAATTTTTAGAGACCACTGATCACCTGAACAGTCCTCTACTTCAAAAGGTTGGAGCCTCAGTTTTCAATCTTCTGGCCCCGGATCATCTGACAGACCTTTGAGAAACAGGATATGAAGGACTAGCCTACTCTGTCTCGGCAGAACCACGTTGTCCTAACCTGTAATTGTGTCCTTTCTTTGAACAGTATTCTGTCTGTAGATAACATGAGGCAATTCTTGCCTAGTGGCTGTCTCCGCACAACTGTAGTAACTCATAGATCACAGATACTACTAACCTTATCATTACCCCTAACCCTACCACTACCCCATCTCTATCACTCCCCCTATCCCTAAGCCTAACCCAACCATAACACCAACCCCAAACCCAACAAAAATTCCAACCCCAAACTTAACTCCAAGCTCAACCCCTAATGCTACCTTTTCTTTCACCTTTACCCTAACACTAGCCTTTAATTAGAAGAAAGAAATAGTGGGAATTGCTTTAAGTGTTTTTAAGTAATAAATGTTTGCATGGTTTTAAAGAGATATCAATCTCTATGGAAGAGAGACATAAAGGAAAATTACTTTATCTGTTTTAAGGAAAGAAGGGAGAAATAATGATAATTGTTTAAGTGTTTTTAAGTATACATGCAAGAATATAGAAATCCAAGCCTTTGATCTCAAATGTAGGAAACAATGGTAGGGAGACAGAGAGAAATCCTATCTCAACAAATAATAATAATAATGGTTTAAAATTGTTTTAATTGTTTTGAGTTGTTTTAAATATCAAAATGAAGGTGGTTATAAGCTTGTTGGTATTAATGACATTACTAATCCGCTGGGAGAGATGTCATAGTAAGTAAATCAGGCCCTAAGAAATAAGAGGCTGCTAAATTGAATCAATTGATTTCAGGTTGCCAGTCTAAGGACATGCTATTTTGGGAAAGAGGCTCTATATTTACGTTAATGAGAAAGGAGAAAAGGCTTTAGACTCCTTCCAAAGTAATATGAATCACATATGATAGATGAAGGCACCCTAAAGATGTTAGCTAGAAACAGGAAAGAAAAATTTAAGATCAAAGAGGACAGGTAACATGAATTGATGATCACTCCACATGGGAACAGCCCTCAAACTGGCTTAGAAATAAAAATGTCTCTAGCCAAAACTTCAGCTAAAATTAGCCAACAAATTGTATTGGTTACAGAATCCTTAAAATTCATCATGCCGTGAATGAAAATGTATTAAAATTTAGTTATTGGGCAAACTAACACATAAAAAGAGAATTGTCTTTCACCTGCTCAAAGAAAACAAATTCATCATTAACTGATCTGTCCACCTTTCACAATCCATATAAATATCTTTATAGAACTAAAAATTTGGTTGTAAGAATCCTATATTACAGAATGAAACACCAAGATGCAGCTCTGACAAGACTCACCCTCGAGTATGCTGTAACCACCTGCTGTTCCAGCTCCTGCCTCAACTGATGCTGTTCTCACAGACTTGCTCTTCTGAAGAGAGCAGCTTCAGAAATGCCTGTTGATTCCCAATGACCTCAGTTCGTCCAGCCTTTCAGAAGGCTCCAGTTTTTCCTATTTCCATTTGGGCCCACCAAAAAGAATTACTCACCCCAATTGTTACGGACAGTCATCATCTTTATCCCTTGGGTTCGAAGTGTCTGGTTAACTATATTTTATAAATTATAGATAGATTGACATTCAAGGTATAATTAGGAACCATGTCATAATTTTATACAGGGAGGAAACCAAATAGAGACCTTAAACTCGGGGTTTTCTTTCTTTTTTTTTTAACTTTTATTGCATTATCAGAAAAGTTACATGATTTCAATTTATCTGAAT
>NW_022196909.1:14199394-14211093 GCF_008632895.1 Mastomys coucha
TTATGTCTTTCTTAAGGTCCTGTATCATCATCATGATAAGTAATTTTATATCTGAATCTTGTGTTTCCGGTGTGATGATGTGGCCAGGACTTGCTATGGTAGGATAATTGGGTTCTGATGATGGCAAGTGACCTTGGTTTGTGTTGTTTATTTTCTTATGCTTGCCCCCGGCCATCTGGTTAACTCTAGTGCTACCTGCCCTTGCTAAATCTGACTGGAGCCTGTCCTTCCTGTGATCCTGGTTGTGTCAGAACTCCTCAGAGTCAAGCTGTCTCTGTGATCCTGTGATTCTGGGATCCTGGGCTTTTTAGATCAACTGGGAGTGTGGCTTTCTCTGTGTGTTATGGGACTGGCTGCAGAGCTTTCGCCCAAGGTCTGCTCAGAACACTAACCCAGACAGACCAGAAGGAACCAGAATCACTGGGCTGGCAGAGATCCTGTGTGCCTGGTCAAGCTGGCCCCAGTTACTCCTATTGTTGGGACAGATGTTTGTTCCTGCTTACCTCTGATCCTCAACTCAGGGTTTTCTATGTTTCCTTTCCTCTTTTCTATCCTTTCTTTCTTAGATAAAGGGAAATGGTTGAAAAGAAAATGGGGTATTGAATTATATTATAAGGAATTAGATATATAGAGATGGATTACTAAATTTATTCTTAAACATTGTATAGCTATAATCTTACATTGTTAGAAATTTTGATATTTTGATGCAGAATTGAAATTATATTTTCTTATATTGGTATAGAATTTATGTATTCATACAGGTTTGATTTTTTATTGACATAAATCTTTGTATATTGATAAAAAATTTTAAATTAATTTTGTTACTCTTTGATAGGCATTGTGCTCATGCATCTCATTTAAGAATATAAAGCTTGTCGGGTGGTGGTGGCGCGCGCCTTTAATCCCAGCACTTGGGAGGCAGAGGCAGAGGCGGATTGATTTCTGAGTTCGAGGCTAGCCTGGTCTACAAAGTGAGCTCCAGGACAGCCAGGGCTACAGAGAAACCCTGTCTCAAAAAAAAAACAAACAAACAAAAAAAAAGAATATAAAGCTCAGACCCAGCTCTTCTAATAGCTGATATTACAAACTGTTTGGAATTATTAAATAATGCAAAAATGCAAGTTAATGTTCAGATAATAAACTCATGGTCATATTAGAGTTTGATTTAATTATAATAAAGTATTTTAAAGATTATTTAAATAATAAATAGCTAAGAGCAATGTTTAACAATTCAGTTATACTATATATATAGATATATGTTCTTCAAAAACAGAGATCCACAAAATATTTAAATATTTTATTAAATATCTATTTAATTTTATTTTAATTTATTTTTAAATCTAAATTTTTAATTTAAATTATTTAATATAATTTAATATTATTAAATATTAAATATTTTATTAAATACTATATATTTAAATAAATAAATATTTAAAGTCATTTCATTATTAATATATCTGTTGACTAAGAGATATGTCTGCTCTTGAAAGTACCCCCATCCCACATCAAAGAAGATGTTGAGCATCATTACCTCCAGGTGGCGTTGCTTCAATTGTGTCAAGCAAACAAATATACTGTCCAGAAAAAACCAAATGGATGTTGGATAGTTGCCTGCTAAATTCTGCCAAGACAGCATAATTTGGGCCTTCATAATTCCTGCTTCACTTAAGGTCTGTCAAATTGTTATGGGCCAGAATGCTGAAGACAGATACTTCAATGGTACAAGGAATATTGGGGACTCTCCAGGCAGTCATCTATCTCTACAAAGTGTAAGTTTTGGAAGTGTTGTCTTTGGGCTTCCTACATTTTCAGGCAATATTTAATTTTCAGGTCTCTGACAGGGCTTAAGACTAGTTATAGTCTCATAATTGAATTTAAGTTGTTTAACATTAAGGAAGATGTTCCTGATTTGAAAGGATGGTTTTCAGATGGTAATGCAAGTTAAAATCAAACATAATTGAGGTACAGAATTATAAACTCTTTAAGTTAGAATAGATGATAGAATATTTTATCTAAGTTGTCAAGTATGATAGACTGGATGTTATAAGTATATATCATACCTTACAATATACATAATTGCTATATTGATTTCAATGTATATCTGAGAATAAAGAGCCTTTTTAATTGGACAAAAAGAGGGAAATGTAGGTGCTCATTTTCTAATGCTAGTGGGATCCACCAAATTATTTTTCACAAGAGGGTTTACACCTATTTCATAGGAACCTGCTCCCAGTTAATTCTGACTCCTAAATAAGGATGTAAATGGCCACTAGCTGGAGAGAAGAGAAAGAGGTGAGGTTTTGGGTTCCTGGGCTTGGAACATGAGGGAGAGGAGAGGAAGGAAAGGCAACATGCCTAAGTGGTGTGCAGGACAGAGAGGCTAAGCCTCCAAGTAAAGGGTCCAGGCGAGTGCATCCCAGAGAGCTACCCAACTGTGTCAGGAGCAGCCAAGATGGAACATAGACATTAATAGCAATAACTCAGAATTATTAGTAGGAGATAGATTCTAGTAACATGTTGCCCAGCTATTGTGCTACATAAAGCATATTAAGTAGAAAGCCTGAATGTGTGTCTTTCATTTGGGAACATGAACCATTGAGACTGGAAAGAAACCTTATGTCAGGATTTATTAAAAATATTAATACAAGCTGGGCGGTGGTGGCGCACGCCTTTAATCCCAGCACTTGGGAGGCAGAGGCAGGCGGATCTCTGAGTTCGAGGCCAGCCTGGTCTACAGAGTGAGTTCCAGGACAGCCAGGGCTAAACAGAGAAACCCTGTCTCAAAAAATATTAAAAAAAAAAATATTAATACAAACCTAACCTTAAGACAAATCTAACCTTAACCCTAATTCTATTTTTTTTTTTAATGGTTGCTGGGATTTGAACTCAGGACCTGTGGAAGAGCAGTCAATGCCCTTAACCACTGAGTCATCTCACCAGCCCAACCCTAATTCTTATACTTACTTTTACCCTAACACTTACACTTGCCCTTAATTGACCCTAATCCTAGCATTAAGCCTAAGTCTAACCCTAACCCTAACCCTTTCCCTTACTGTTGACTCTAAGTCTAACGATAAGCCTTTTCCTTATCCTTACCCTACCCTCACTCTTATGCTAACACTTAACCCTTTACTACTACAGAGCCCACAGCTACCCATAGGGGTACAACTAACCCTATCTATATACCAATCCCATCCCAAAACCCAACCCCAAACCCCACACCTACCTCCAAACCAAACCTAACTCCAACTCATAAACCTACCCATACAACTACCCCTACACCTACACCTGTACTTATACCAACCTCTACCCCTACCCCTATCTTACACCTAAACCTACCCATACCATATGCCTATCCATATATCTCTATCAAAAGTACCCTAATCATTACCCTACTCCCACCCCTAATCAAAACCTAAGTTCAATGCCTACCCTTACCCATACCCCTAAACTTAATTGTAATCCTGATCCTACATCTACCCCTAACTTTCTCCTTCTCCTACACCTAACCCTACTTCTCAACATAACTCCACCACTACTTCTACCCTTACCTTTTTGTACTTCCTTTTCTTTCCCTTTCCTTCCCCTTCCCATAACCATAATCCTAACCCTAACCCTTACCCTCATACTAACCCCAACTGTATCCCTAATCCTAATCCTAACATAACCCTCATCCCTTACCTTTAAAAAAAGTATCCTTACCATTGCCCTTAACCTTACTTAATCTTACCCTTAAACTCACCCTTACACTTACCCCTACCTCTACCCATAAATTTATCCTACCCCTTATACTACTGCTACCTCTACCACAACCCCAATTCCAACTGTTACTGTTGTGGGTTGCTCTGAGGCTATTGGTATTCGGATGTTAATTCTGCTTGCCTCAAGAGGGGCTGCTTTCCCTAGAGCAAGCCCCGGTCCTCAGGTACTCAGGTTCTAAAATCTTTTACCCATTTTAATCACTCAAATAAAGGCTACAGCCTGTGATTGGGCAGTGGAAGGAAAAGGTGGGGTGGAAGGAAGGTCTTGGAGAATTGGGGGAGGTAAGAGGAGAGAGAAGGGAGGAGAGGGCAGAAGAGGAGGAAGAAGAGAAGATGGAGCATAACCACATGGCCTGCAGAAACTGTACGTAGCAAGGGTCTCATAGCTGGGGAATAAGTTGATATAGTGATAGAGCTGCTCAATCTAGGTATAGAGCTTATAAATATAATAACTTGATCGAGTGTGTTTTTATATGGGTTTATTGGGGTTAAAAATTATTGCAACACCCATGTCTCTCTTAGGACCCAACTAACCAGAGATAAAAGTCCACCACACCCCACCACACCACACCCACCCCCCAAAAAACACGCACACAGCTAAGGCTGCATTTTAGAGCTGCAGCAGTGCATAAATAATTAAATCTGACTGGGTCTAAGGGGTTTACAGAGAACTACTGAGAAGCTCCCTCCCCAAGCCACTACAGGGTTGGGGTTCCTTGAGACTAAAGGAGGCCCAAAGACCCTGTAGAACAGCCTTCACAGCTGATATTCCACAGCTCAAACAACAGCAATTAACCTTCTAAAGCCTTCTCACAGGCGTAGTGGCTGACCCAGGCATCTCCGACCGACGGAACCTTCCCATGCTCGCTTGCCTGTAACCCGCAGGTCTAAACAGGACACAGGACAGCTAGACCTGCTATCTACTACCTGCAATCTTGGCGAACTCAGCTGATCTCCAACCAAAGGCAAGACCATCTAGAAGTGAACTGCAGTGTTCCCATTCGAACAGCAGAGGGAGACAAAGGTCCAGAAGCTCCAGATTTTTAGCCACTAAAAGATGAGAAACACAATAAATACCTTTTGGATTTTATTGGATGATTTTTTTTTTTTTTTGAACGGTTTGACAGGGATGGATTTAAAGGAAATTCACACCTTGTCAGTTACAATTATTACAATGTTAGGTAGCTTGCTGACCTGCCCTTGTAAGGACACTGCAATAGCTATACCTTGAATATATGGAGGAGTCATCTCATCATTTGCTTTACTAAATTCAGAAATAGCTCCTGACCTTCTGATCAACCTCAATAGGGACTGACAATTAGGTGTAGCATTTTCAAAATCCAGTTCTAAAATGATACTTTTAGCCTTAGAGCTAGGACCCACACTTAGTACTGCCTCTGTCAGCCAAGCAACAAATACCTTACAAGGTTCTGCTGGTTTGTTATTGTACCATATTAGCAAGGTTCTCCATGCTCCCAGTGTTTCAACTGAGACAGCCATCAGATCCTCCTCACTCAATTTCAGCTGGTTTGCCACTCCCAGCCCCATTCCCTTGTAGCCATAAGCATTTTAACCCTAAACCCTACCTTTATCTCATGCCCAATCACAACCCAACACGAACCCATTCTGCTATTACCAGCTTGTCTTAATTAGGGTTTCAATTGCTGCAACAAAACATTATGACCAAAACACAAACTGGGGAGGAATTTGTTTGGTTCACACTTCTCCATTTCCCATTATCAGGAAGTCAGGACAAGAACTCAAATGGGGCAGGATCCTGGAGGCAGGAGTTGTTGCAGAGGCCATGGAGAGGTGCTACTTACTGGCTTGCTTCACATGGCTTGCTCATCCTGCTTCTTATACAACCTAGGACCACCACCAGCCCAGGGATGACACTACTCACATTGGGCTAAGTATTCCCCATTGATCACTAATGAAGAAAATGCCTTACAGCTGTATCTCATGGTAGCCATGGAAGTGTTTCCTCAACTGAGGCTCCTTCCTCTCTGATGACTCTAGCTTGTGTCCAGCTGACGCACAAAGCAGGCAATACACAGAGAGTATCAGCCAATCAGACAAGACTACCCATCCTTACTACCCATCCTTGCACTTCAAGTTTGAGACTAATGACGCAAAATACAAAACAAAACAAAGGACTCTATCTTTATGAATTACCCAATCTTGGACATTTTGTTGAAGCAATAGAAAATGACTTTGAAGGTATTTCCTCCACACTATTTAGAAAGGAACACCAAAGCCAATTTCTCAATCCTAAATCTACAATTATTCAAGGAAGAGGTACATGTCACTAGGAATCTGTACATTGTTCTGTATTCTGGATTTAGGAGATTAAATAATTCTCTGCTTGGGGCAGAAGCTTCAGTAAGGAGGGTGGGAGCCTGCCTCATTATATGAACCTTTGTGAAGATGTGCAACTTTTATCTAAACTATACGGTGCCCCTCTTTGTTCTCCACAGTGAATCATAAAAAGCAAACTTCCATTTCCTTGAGTGATCAGTAGGAGCTAGTGTTCTTTCCTCCTAAGGAAGCCATGAAATTTAGATTTAGCCCCTCACCCTGTCCCTTCTACTACACTCCATCCTGAGAGGGCCTGTCCATGCCCACCAGATATAGTACTCTGCGGAGAGGTCAAGAATTGTCTAAGCAGACGGACCTGGTTTCCTTCCCAGTCTTACCCTATGCCACGCCCCTCTCCATTCAATCACATGTCTTCTCTTTTGTCCATGGTTCACTGTGATTATGCATGAAAACAGGTGGCATTCTCTGCATCTTTATTTATGAAGGCTTCTGAAATTTTTAATTAAGTAAATGTGTTCTGCTGATCCCTTGTGAAGAAGTCTTTTGTCCTATAAGGAGCCCAACCATGACCCTCACTTCTGTGTTCCTATACCCTCCCATACGTTAAGTTGACACAGAAAGTGACTCTCCTGAATTTAACTTACTGCAACACATGAATTCTGGCATACACTAAATATGATAGAATAGAAAAGATTTTCCTGGGTTGTCTTAGAGCCTTGGATGGGACTGAACAAAAAACTGACAAAAATTAATTTAAAAAAAAAAAAACCTTAAAATTTTACTTTGTCATGAAAGAAATGGGTGTGCATGTAAGTATTTTCTCTTGGTAATATTTTGATAACTTAACACTTTTGAATATCTAGACTCCAAAGGCTGAAATCTGGACAACTGATATTTACCAAAAAAAACCAAACAAACAAACAACAAAACAAACAATAAAAACAACCTTTACTCTCTCTTGGCCTTTGCCAAAAGTCCAGGATTCCTTCAGGGCACCTTTTGGAGTCAATAAGTCATTATTGGCCTATGATATACTGTTATAGTTTTATCTCTGTTGCTGTAATGCACTCTATGATTAAAAGCAATTTGTTTTATAGATTATAGTTTATCATTGAGGGAAGCCAAGGCAGAAACTCAAGGCAACAACAAAACCAAACCAAAGAGGTTATATCACTTATTAGATTGCTCCCAGACTCACACTCAGCTATTTTTCTTAAACAGACCAGGCCTACCTGCCTACAGATGGTGATGCCCAGAGGGGGCTGGGTCCTTCCACATCAACTAGCAAAAAACAAAACAAAACAAAAAAATACAAAACGAAACACAAACAAGCAAACAACAACAACAACAAAAACCGCAGACACACCCACAGTTCAATCTGATGGAGCCAATTGCTCAGTTGAGGTTTTCTTTTCCCAAGACTTTTAAGTTGACAGCTGAGATTAGTCATCCCACAAAGACAGCCAAAAGGGTTCCACATTTGAGTAGCAGAAACTGTAGTAAAAGAAAAAATTTCTTTCCTCCCTTACCGCTAGGTTTAACAGAAAATGTATTAACAAGAGAAAAACATTCACACTTATTTAAAATGTTTTCCATGACAAGAAACATCAAAAACTAAACACTCAAACAAATAAATCTGTGAAATTCTTATAATAGGTTTTAAGAAAATTGAATAAAAATGACTGGACAACAGAACATAATATAAGGATGGTAAATTGGAAAACATTTATCAAGGGCTCCTTCAGAGCATCCATAATCTGTATCATCCTCCCATTCTGAGTGTAGAGAGGGGTGTCTGGAGTGAGGCTTTGTGTGGAGGGAAGAAGAGCAAGGGAGTAGGTCTACATGACCTCATGCTTCTGCTGTGGTCTCACATGTGACAGTATTTGGGGTAACATGTCCCAAACCATATCAACTATAAAAGCATCTTTTATATCCCTGATGCAATTTCATCCCTCCATCTTCTAACCTAGTCCTAGTCCTGGAAGATTCTCACCTCCATACAATTTTATCCAGGCCTAGAATGTTTTCAGCTGATGAGACTTAGTGCTGAATAACCTCACTCCTTCTAGCATTTTCTGAACTCTGGTTAGCTCATCAACTCAACTGTTCTGGCCCAAACTCCTCTCCAAGCTAACTGATTCAATCTGGCTTCTCTCCCAGCCTCTGACTTTTTGTTCTGCTTGGCCCCAAACTAATTTTTACAATCTGTTTTAACCTTCTGGCTCTTCATTCTCTAGCTTTTTCTACCTGTGCCTAGCTTGTTCTCCCTCTGCAACTTATCTATGTACATCTGTCTTAGTAAAACTGCCATCTCTCCTTTGTATTCATCTCTCTTTTCTCATGAGAGTTGAGCATATCCTATTCTGTCAAATCTTTCTCTCACTTATCACTTTGTCTGGCTCTCAATTTGACACCACTATCAAACAGAGTACTTCCTTCTACAAACTAATGTTACCTTCATTGTTTGGGCTTAAGAATGTGTACTAAGGTTGTGTCTGTATCCCAGCTACAGGGATTAAAGGTGTGTGCTAAGGCTGAGATATACCACAACTAGAAGCAGATTGTTCCTATAAATAATGCAATCTCAGGGTTCACAGTGTGATCAAATATCATGTAACAATCAACATTTTAAAGTAAATCTGAGAGAAAAAAGAGAGAGAAAAACCTCCTGTAAATGTGTATGAAGATTAGTGGATCTGTAATTGGTCAACTTGGCTAGCCTGAACTATTCTAGGAATCCTTTGTCCTGAAGGTCTTCTGTAAGAGTGTACTGCTCCCGAGCCTCTTGTGTAAACTTGAGGGCAATAATGAAGTAGCATCTCCTACTTTATATACTGTGTTGCTTCTCTACTGGCTCACCTCATAGGCACAGATACACAGTCCATTCCACAGTTGATCTCTACATCTTGTTCAGCTTCTCCAGTCCCTGGGCTAGGCATGCATCTTACTTCATTGTAATGTACATCAGCTTTTCCTGCAGGACTTCCCTACCAATGATCTTGGAGGCAGCAATAACTGACATGGATTTTTCTGACCTTGCCTAAACTCATGTTTTAGGGATCCATCATTTTCTAGTTTGTGTAATTGTATATTCACTTGTGGATATCAGCATCAAACACAGAAGCATCCACCTCATGTGGAGATTGCAGAACAGAATTCTGAAAATCAAAGCATTAAAGGCCCTTTTGATTTACAAAGATAGGTACAGGCGGGTGTAGATATAGACATAGAGATAAATTAGAGATAGATATAGATTATATATATATATATATATACATATATAAAGAGAGAGAATAGAGATAGAGAGATGGAGAAGTATAGAGAGAGAAAGAGAGAATACAGGTAGAGAGATAGAGGTATGCCTTAGTACTTCTACATTTTTAAGATATTTTCTTTATTTACATGTCATATGATATCTCCTTTCCCAGTTCCCCCCGAAAAAATTAAAAATAAAATAAGATAAAAATAAAAAATAAAAAAACAAAAACAAAAATAAACAAACAAACAAAAACCCCTGTTCCTTCTCCCCCTCCCACCCCCCGCTCACCAACCCACCCTCTCCAGCTTTCTGGCCCTGGCATTCCCCTTCATTGGGGCAAAGAACCTTCACAGGTTCAAGGACCTCTCCTCCCATTGATGACCGACTTGGCCATCCTCTGCTATAAATATGCTGCTGGAGACATTAGTCCCACCATGTGTACTCTTTGGTTGGTGATTTAGTCCCTGGGAGCTCTGAGGGTACTAGTTAGTTCATATTGTTGTTAGTCCTAAGGGGCTGCAAACCCTTCAGCTCCTTGAGTCCTTTCTCTAGATCCTTGATTGGGGACCCTGTACTGAGTCCAATGGATGGCTGTGAGCCTCTACTTCTGTATTAGTCAGGTACTATCAGAGCCTCTCAGGAGACAGCTATATCAGGCTCCTGTCAACCAGCACTTGCTGCCATCCACAATAGTGTCTGGATTTGATGATTGAATATGGGGAGGATTCCCAGGTGGGGCAGTCTCTGGATTGTCATTCCTTCAATCTCTGCTCCATAGTTAGACTCTGCAACTTCTTCCATGGGTATTTTGTTCCCCTTTTTGAGAAAAAACGAAGTATCCACACTTTGGTCTTCCTTCTTCTTGAGTTTCTTGTGGTTTGTGGATTGTACTTTGTGTATTCTGATCTTCTGGGCTAATATCCACTTATCAGAGAGTGCATGCCATGTGTGTTCTTTTGTGATTGGGTTACCTCACTCAGGATGATATTCTCCAGATCCATCCATTTCCCTAAGAATTTCATAATGGAACTCTGAAGACCGTAATGAATTGATACCATTATTGATTTTTTTTTTATATGCCATTTGTATAGAATGGTTGAATGATTACTGAAGGCCCACAATCTTGGTTTCTAGCTCAATGCAATTAGGAGGCAGAGCATGATGGGAGGCCTATGTGTTATTGGAAGTATTACCACAAAAAAGATTATTGGAACACTCTGTTTTGCTTCCCAGGCATCATGAGAACCGCTTGCTCTAATATGCACCCCTACTCAAATATATTTCATTTCCACTGGCCCAAAACCAACAGGGCTAACCCACAGATTGGAACTTCTACAATGTAAACTAAAGGCAACTTCCTCTTTTTATAAGTTGTTTGTTTCATTTATTTGTTACAGTAATAAAAATCTAACTAATATTATAACATGTCATCTCTTTTGTGTGTAAACATGTTCATATATTCATGGGCAGGTGTGTGTGTGTGTGTGTGTGTGTGTGTGTTTGCTCATCAGGTTTCACTTTTCATTTTATTTTTTGAGATAGGGCCTCTCACTAAACCTGGAGCTTATCAGTTTGATGAGACTTCTCAGTTACCAGCAAAGTCCAGGAACCCACCAGTCTCTACCTCTCCAGAGCTGGGATTATAAATACACATTGTTTTACTTACTTCTTATATGGGTGCTAGGAATCCAAATTCAGATCATCTAGCCTGTGAGAAAAGCACTGTACCATCTAAGCAATCAATCCAGCCATATTGCTCCTTTTTAATAAGTCTGCATATCTCTTCATTTTCATTTCAAACATTCATGAGTTCATTCCATTTTAACTCAAGCATAGTACAAGGCTAACTACTATCACTCAAACTTCTCTTCAACAAAAACAGGCACATAATTTATTCTTAAGGTCTGCGGGTATATTGGTTACTCAACTGATGTGGTAACACACTATGACCCAAAGTAAGTTAGGAAACAAAGTTTACTTAGCTTTTCAGTTCCAGAGGAAGAGTCCATAATGGGAGGAGAGGCATTGCAGCAGGAAGCTGAAAGAAGAAATCTTCAACCACAATCAGGAAAAACAAAAACAAAACAAAACACAAAAACAAAACAAAAAAAAAACCTAGAAGGGTGAGGTTATAACCTCTCACAGCCCATCCACAGTGATGTACTTCTTCCCACAAGGTCACACCTCCTCATTACTTCTCCAAACAGTACTGTCTGTTGAGGAATAGGCATTCATATCTGGGCACTCTGAGAGACATTTCTCACTTAGACCACCACAGTGACATTAATATTCTAAGTATCCAAAATCGTGACATGGATATTTTCTTTTTGTTTCCTTGTTTTTTCTTTTGTTTTGGT
>NW_022196909.1:14211103-14235276 GCF_008632895.1 Mastomys coucha
CCTGGAACTCACTCTGTAGAGTAGGCTGGCCTTGAACTCAGAAATTCGCTTACCTCTGCCTTCCAAGTGCTGGGATTAAAGGCATGTGCCACTACTGCCTGGCAGATATTAATATTTTTTTAATTACCATTTTTAATGATAAGCAAGTAATCAAAATGATAGAAATATGTTGTTATTTATTAAATAGTATATGGGTCACAAATTTATATTGATAAAACACAATTTATTAGAGTAAGATAAATTCATTATTCTAATTTATGTGTCAGTGAGTTGAAAGGACGTCAACTTCGCCTAGCCTAATCTTGCCTGGGGTCAGTTTGCTGTATGTCTCCATCATAGAAGTGCTGCTCATTCTTCTCTGTTCATTGCAAGTTGGTAGATGTATCAGAGAGCACATGAGAAGCTGTAAGACCTAAGGAAGAATATCCCTTATACTCAAGTCTCATAGCCTAGTTACCTCACAAAGTAAACTTGGAAGTGGGAAACTATGGGGTGGGAAATTGTGATTTCTAATTCATAATAAAAAATATCTATTTGGTCTTTATCCCAGTTCCTGGTGTGAAACTAAAGATCATGAAATTTCCAATGCAGTATGAGATCATAAAGGTGAAAGGCTCAGCAGTTAAGAGCACTGACTGATCTTCTGAAGGTCCTGAGTTCAAATCCCAGCAACGAGTTGGTGGCTCACAACCATCCGTAATGAGATCTGAGGCCCTCTTCTGGGTGTCTGAAGACAGCTACAGTGTACTTACATATAATAAATAGATCATTTTTTAAAAAAGGTTTCTTTCAGACGTAGCTGAGGTTATGTCAATATTTTGACTCCTAAAGGAAGGAAGCTGGTTAGAAGATTAGAAACTTCAGGCCTCTCATTCACCCCAAGGCTTCCTTCTTTGCCTGCCTGCACTTATTTGCCAGCACATCTGTTGCAACCTACTTCTTCAGGATTCCAGCATATACAAAAGACAAGCTGAAACACCCAGCCTTGTGGAACTGAGCAACTACTAGATTCTTGGACTTCCCATTCCAACTGCCCATTGTTGGGTTACTTGGACTGCAAACTGTAAATCATTCCGATAAATTCCTTAATATAGAGAGACATTTTATAAGTTCTGTGACTCTAGAGAACCCTGATAGTCCTCATGATATAAAGCCTCTGTAGTCACAGAAGATGAAATTCAGAAAACCATGGTGAGCACATGCTGGGAGCATGGTCCATTTTAAGGGGCTCTGTTGCTTCTCCCCAGATCTTACCCTATGCATTTTTAACCCTCTGGTTGTTTCTAGGTTGCATGTTTTTATGATCTAGTAGTTCCTTCTCATGCATGCTTTCAGTTCCAATAAGCCTCCCAGTGAATATACAAAAAGGAAAATTCCAAATATTTCAGAAAATTCCAAAAATTAAAAGCCAAGAAAAAAAATCACAAAATTAATTTTGATTCTACTCTGAGTAACGATGAACTCCCATGTCACTCTGGTCTGTCATACAAAAGACACAAATCATACATTTGTTTAGTTCCCACACTCTGTATATACTTTTCGTCCTTTGATCCTGAGCTATGGTCAGTGAATCCAAAGTTGGGAACAGCACAAAATGTAAACAATGTTATTTAAGGGAATAGGCTAGGCCTTTCAATTTGGGAGGTAAGGGCTCCACCATCTGTGAATGAGTATTCAGAAGAAGGTGAGAAGACAGTGAGGGATTTTGTGAGATGTTAAACGCTGAGGAAGATCAAAACCAATACGGCTAGCAGAAGATAAAGAATCAACTACGTCACAAGGAGGGAAATATCCATAAAACAAGAGCTTGATAACCTTGAGTTATCAGTAATAAGTATTTTGAGCCTCTGGACATCAAGCATCAGTACCAGTGGTCCAGGTGTAGAGATGATCAGTGTTCTTTGGCAGCAGCTAAATGCTAAATAAATCTCCCATGTTTGTGTTTCCTGATTTCATTCAAAACCCTCTTTCAAATGGTGCTTCATTATCAGCTCCGTTTTCCTCTCACAGTAGCTGTTAATGTGACTGCAGAGACATGAATCATGTCACATCATCCTAGGGGAGGTATACATAATAAAACAGTGTATTTTTGAGCAACAACTGAGACCATATCCATATAACTCATATTACGGAATAATCTTATAGTGGTTCTATTGCAATTGTCCTAGTTTATTATTGTCATGGCTAATTTTTGTTTTGTCTAATTTATAAATCAAACTTCATTGTATCCGTAGATGGATAGTAGTGAACAGAGAACATATTGGACTTTTTACTCTCTGCAGTTTCAGGTGTCAGTAGCAAGCCTTGGAATGTGGAATGTGATTAAAGGGAGACCATTAGAAACTGCACCGTAGACAGTAAACTGGTTCCTTGAGTTCTGGGAGTTCCTCTAGAAAATTTGAAAGTCAGAAGGTGTGCTTGGTGGGATCAGGAGCTACTTCTGTTTTGTCCACAGCCACTAACCATGATTATCTCATGCTTTGGGGCATGGGGCATGATTGCTGCCAGCTGCAGATAGTTTAATTCTGGGGACTCTGGAAAGGGTATAAATTCGAGATCCTCAAAGGGGCCTGGGTGGCTGCTGCTTCTCACTGCTGGTGCTTCCATTGCTGTTGTGTTTGCTATTGCTGGACTACTGGACTGCTGGACTGCTGGACTGCTGGATTGGTGGACTGCTGGACTACTGGACTGCTGGACTGCTGGATTGGTGGACTGCTGGATTGCTGGATTGCTGGACTGGTGGACTACTGGACTGCTGGACTGCTGGATTGGTGGACTGCTGAATTTCTGGACTACTGGACTGCTGGACTGCTGGACTGGTGGACTGCTGGACTGTTGGATTGGTGGACTGCTGGACTGCTTACATTGCTGGATTGCTGGATTGCTGGACTGGTGGACTGCTGGATTGGTGGACTGCTGGATTGCTGGATTGGTGGACTTCTGGATTTCTGGATTACTGAACTGCTGGATTTCTGCACTGCTGGATTGCTGGACTGCTGGACTGCTGGATTGGTGGACTGCTGGATTTCTGCTCTGCTGGATTGCTGGATTGGTGGACTGCTGGATTGCTGGATCGGTGGACTGCTGGATTGCTGGATTGGTGGACTGCTGGATTACTGGATTGGTGGACTGCTGGATTGCTGGATTGGTGGACTGCTGGATTGCTGGATTGGTGGACTACTGAACTGCTGGATTTCTGGACTGGTGGACTGCTTACATTGCTGGATTGCTGTTTTGCTGCTGGATTGCTGGACTCCCAGATATTCTGACTACAAAGACTGGATTTGCCCCCAAAGAACCTGATGACCCTTACCAGTAGGAAGTAACCTATAGAAGTCTACTTCCCCTTTCTAATCTAACTTCTTTCTCTCCTACCTAGTGTTGGGGCCTAGAAGAAATTAGGGTGGAATAAGTGTTGGAAGGGAGGTAGCGGTATAAGGACTCAAGAAAATAAGCAAAAAATAACATCAACACTGGACCAATAGCTCAGTGAGAAAAATGCTTCCTGCATAAGCACAAAAACCTGAGTCCCAGCACCTATGCATAAATACCAGAATTGGAAGTGTGTGTCTATAACTCCAGAGCAGGTGGCCTGAGACAGGCAGATACCACAGGGTTTACGACCTATTCATTCCAATCAATGCATGAGCTCAGTGAGAGACCCTCCCTCAAAAACTAAGGTGGAGTGTGATAGAAGTTAACCAATGTTGGCCTTGTACCTCCACATTGACAGCCACTGTATCTACATACACACATGTGGGTATAAACCCCACACACACACACCCTCACACACATCAGAAACCCTGGTTTACAGCTGTTCTGTTAGAACTGATGATGTGGGATTGAGATTCATATTAAGAATAGCAGCAGTTTCCTGGGCCCTATCCTCTTGTGCACAATGTCATGTTCATGTTGCACCTTCCTTTAGGTGGTTGTAGAACATCCAGCTGAAGAATTGATAGGGGCAAAGGAAAGAAAACCCATAGCAGTTTTCAGAAGCAAATCGCTGGGAGGGTTGCTAACATGTGAAGAGTGAGTGTTTCCAGCTCAGCAAAAACTTTGATTTTCAGGCAGGAAAAAACTATGATGTTTCTGAAGAAAGAAGCCAGAGTCAGGTTTTACTGTGACGTCACTTGAGGACATGAGAGTACCCTGGGGTTTCTTTCAGTTAATCCCAAATACTATAAATACATCCTATTGAGAGAGTAAGCTGAAATGAGAAGGGATCTTATCTCCTCTCCTTTTTCCTGGTGTTGATTCTGAAAAATATTATTTATAGAAGCAGTAAATGAGTAAAAATGATTGCATTTTAGAAACACTAATCTATCCCTTGAATTCCTTCCAAGCTGATTGCAAAACCCCACAGTGTTCTGTCACTGAAAATATCCTTAATAGTCACTATATTGGTTTAAAAAATAAAAGTAGGTCGGGCAGTGGTAGTGCATTCCTTTAATGCCAGCACTTGGGAAGCAGAGGTAGGCAGATTTCTGAGTTCAAGGCCAGTCTGGCCTACAGAGTGAGTTCCAAAACAGCCAGGGCTACACAGAGAAACCCTGTCTCAAAAAATCAAATTAATTAATTAATTAAAAGTAGATGCTTTTTTATAGAATTTGGTTTCCAGATCTTTTCTCTTTTATTTTTACCTTTTTGACTTTTTTATTAGATATTTTCTTTATTTACGTGTCATATGATTTCTCCTTTCCCAGTTTCCCCTCCAAAAAAACAAACAAACAAACAACAAGAACAAACCCCTGTTGCCTCCCCCCTCCCCATGCTTGCCACTTATTGGCCCTGGCATTCCCCTACACTGGGGCAGGGAACCTTGATGTAGAGGCTCACAGCCATCCATGGAACTGAGTACAGGGTCCCCAGTGAAGGAGTTAGAGAAAGGACCAATGGAGCTGAAGGGGTTGCAGTCCCTTAGGACGAACAACAATATGAACTAACTAGTACCCTCAGAGCTCCCAGGGACTCAACCACCAACCAAGGACTATGCATGGTGGGACTGATTGTTCTGGTAGCATGTGTATAGTAGCGGATTACAAAGTCGATCATCAATGGGAGGATTTTTTTTTTTTTTTTTATTGAAACATGTTTTCTCTTTGTAGCCCTAGCTGTCCTGGAACTCGATCTATGGACCAAGCTAACCTCAAACTCAGAGATCTGCTTGTTTCTGCCTCATAAGTGTTGGGATTAAGAGCCTGTGCCAAGACCACCTAACTAGTATTTAGGTTTTCAAAATTAATTTTTCTATTTTATTTTTTTAGTTCGTATGTAATATATATATATTTTTTACCCAGTGTCTTAGGATTTTATTGCTGTGAAGAGACACCATGACCATGTAACTTTTACAAAGAAAAACATTTTATTGAGACTGACCATCAGTTTCAAAGGTTTAGTCCATTACCACCCTGGCAGGAAGCATGGCTGCATGCAGGCAGACATGGTGCTGGAGGAGCTGAGAGTTCTATATCTTGATCAGCAGGCAACAAAAGCAACTGTGAGCCATGCTGGCCGTAACTTGAGCATAAGAGACCTCACTGTCATAAATTTCCTCCAACAAGGCCACACCCCTTACAGGCCAAGCATTCAGCCATACGAGTCTATGGGAGCCATTCCTATTCAGACCACCACACCCAGTGAGGTCAGCAAAACTTAAAATGATACAGAATGGTTAACAAAATTGTCACCTTTTTGTAAAAACAGGAGAAAGCACACACTCAAAAAAAAAACTTCCTCATCTTTCCCTGGGCATGAAGTCGTAATACTGTCAAGATGTTGTCATCACATAATTGTAGACATAGGATAAATATTTGGGTGTTCTGTGAGGCCCTTTCACCTACATTTAGGAAAACAAGCACAGTGTTACATATTCCAGAGTTAACAACACTTCTGAACCATGCTCCTGAGCATACTATAGGGTACTGTGGCCTGGGCCAGGTGGACCCAGCCCTCAGATGAGCCAACATCATTTTGCAGAGCGGAAGAGCACTAAGACCAGGAAGCCATCACAAACACTTTCTAGTTGTCTTGTACAAGTCAGTTTTTCTAAAAAACATTCTTCTTCATTGCTTACCCGGTAATAACGTGTAAAAGCTAACGTGCCCTGGTAGAGAGAGGTCAGAGGCGGCCTTCAGAATTGGAGCCAGGGGAAGGAAATTAAAGTCTGAATAGCAGCACTTACCTTAGTAAGAAATGAAGGGGTGGTGGGTAGAAACCTTTGTGTGCTTAGAGCAGAGAGTGGTGTGCGCAACCTGCTTCTTGTTCAGGGTTTCTGTCTCAGGAGTCCGAAGCCAGGTCTGCCTTCATACTGTATGGGTGCAGGAGCACCGAGGAGAGCTCCAGCCCTCATACACTCTTGCTACAAGCTTCATGAGGGAGAGTTTCAAGTTATTTATCCCCCCACTTCAAAGAACTCCTTCGTTTTCAACAAAACCAGATGTCTGAACCTTTCTTTCCCTAAATATTGTAGTGGCAAACCACTATATAGTTATAAATTCAGGATGGTACAAAAAGAAATGCAGCCAAAGGGAAACATACATATAGTAGCTGTGATAGTTAAAAAAAAAAAAAGGCACACTAGGCCACTAGGCCTGATTTAGTCTGCTTTAAAGTTCTGCAATCAAAAGCAGTGCAATCATCATCATCCCCTGTTGGTAAAGAGAGTGTCTCTTTTGATCATAATGACTTCATAGGAGCAAAAAGCACTGGGAGAGGTTGAAAATCCCGAGTCGCTCTTGTTATATAAACATTGTCTATAGTAGTGCTGGGAGGATGCTCTATTTTATTACACTCTCCCAGCTTTAATCAGGTTTAGAACTGCTGAGAATGTTGAAAACACTCCCTGTGATTAATTTTGCCTAAGATGTTATGCAAAATATCCAACCTCATAATCAAAGAAAGCCTTATATAGTTCTTTCTCCTCCAGGCTACAAAAGTAAGATGCAGCTTAGCTGGTAGAATGCTCAACCAGCATGCACGAATGTAGCGGTTTCTATGACGACCATAGGCAGCAGAGTAATGGTCCAAGAAGATCATTTGGTTCAACATGATTAAGTAGCCAGACATGGATCAAACTCCAAGAGTCTGACCCCCCTACTAGTTTGTTTCAGGCATATTTAAAAGCATCACAATTTGGTGAACAATTTCCTGGTAGTAATCAACTCAAACCTGTATGCACAATAAAGCACAATTTTATGACTATGTCAAAAATCTTTGTAAAGTACATGTGATAAGGATGAATTCTATGCACTGCTAAGGTTACAATAAGAGTCTGGAGAAGAATGTACTGTGGTTTTGGCCACACAGATAGTGTAAAGGTCACCAGATTAGAACGGATGTCCACTCCTGGCTTTCTAGGCAGAAAACAGATTATGCACCTCTCCCTTTGAGGGGATAACCCTGTGTGTTTAGCCTCCCTGGTTCTCTTCATGTTTATCTGCGAGCACAGGGAACCTGTACCTCCTACACATGAGGCCTTAGATTAGATCCGCAATCTTTTGTAAATTGAGTACAATGTAGTTCCTGCCTTCGAGTGGTAGAAGCAGGAGAATCAAGAAGGTCATCCTCCATTGGAAGGCACTGTTGGTTACATGAGACCTCATGTCAACAAATTGAAAGAAGAAATAAGAGGAGGGAAAGGTAAGCTGTAGGGAAAGTATATTTCGAAGTCATGCTAATTCTAAGTACTCATCCTTGAATTAAAATGTTGGGGAGGCACCTTTCCTTCTAGATCACCTCAAGTCAGGAACTGAAATGCATTTGAGAGATGTCGGAAGGCGAAATGGGGCCTTGCTATGCATGGTTTTCAATTCTAAAGGCTCAGAGAGAAAAGGAAGGGCTGTGGAAAAGTTAGGGGAATTATTCCTGTAGATCTTGAACTTGGTCTCTAGGAGAACTGACATTGTCTGCACTCACTTACAGCAGCTAATTCTCATAACTCCAAGATGGCTAGTAAAGAAAGCAGATGACCTCACTACAAGCCCTTAGAAAGAGCGATCTGTCTCATTTCCGTTTTTCGCTGGGTTACACACAAGAGGTTTCCATGGTTCAGGCATCCTTGCTGCAAACAATGCAAAGCGCCACCACCGCCCGGCAAAACTCTCACAGTAAGAATAGAAACTGCACAAAGGCAGAGGACTTGATGCTGTGTGAAATCCGGGACGTGATCCAATAGAGAGGGTAGCAAGAGAGGAAAAGAACTGCCAAGAACTCGAATCCAGTTGTGTTCTTTGTGAAATTTCACCAGCCATATAAAGCATCTATGGAATATCTCCATTCACTGAAAGCAAAAGTGAGAGCATTTCAAAAAATGCTGGTCATAGGAAAGAAATGTAAACAAAATGACCAAGCCACAGACCAGAGAATAAAACCACCATTGAAGTTTTTAATAATTTTTGTCCTCTTTTAGTTTGTATAATTTTTTTAGTTTGCAAATTTGCATGTACATGTGTGTTGGCATGCATGGGTGGGTGCATGTGTTTATGATATATGGCTGAATTTATATGCATGTTGCATCAGGATATGTGTTAAGGAGACAGGGAAAGTGGAAGCAGAAGGATTCCTACAACTTGCTGGCCAGCCAGTCTATCCTAGGTGATGAACTCCAGTTTCCATGAGAGACTCTGTCTCAGAAAATAAGATTAAGAATCAATTGAGGATAAGACCTGATATTAACCTCTGCATCCCACTGACATTCATATCACTTGCATACACACACACATTAAGCAATAAATAAATAAATAAATAAATAAATAAATAAATAAATAAATAAATAATGTAAAATTATATCAGTCATCTCAAAAATATTCTTTATGGAAATTATTTCATGCTGGAATTGCATTTGCAAGTCATTTTTCTTTCTCATTCACTTTGCACTTTCTCATGTCTTTTCCTATCATGGCACTGGTCTTCTTGAAGATTGGAGGCCAATTGGAAAGTGCTCCTCAACATGAGTGTGTGTTGTGTCCTTAGCTGTGTTCCTGGCGTGTGTTTTAGAAAGGAAGAGTGCATCCTTAGTCCATCATATAAGGAGACCTGGGCTGGCATCACGGATAACAGCATTTACTATGAACCCTCACCTAAGGAGGTTTCTCTGCTACCGTGATACAAATGTAGAGACACTTTGAGTTAGTGTTATACATTAAATGACTTTAAAAATGACTCCCAGTCCCCTGGCCAGGTGATCCATACCTATAAACTCAGCCCTTAGAAAAACCAACGCAGGGGGATTGTGACATTAAGACTGTCCTGGAATACATTATGAAACTCTATCTCCAAAACCCAAAACAAACACAGATTTTCTCTCAATAGTTTTAGTTTGATGAAACTCATTTCGAGTAATTATTGAATGTTAGCACACAGGCCTGTTCCTTTAAGTGAAGAAATGTATAATCTGCTTTCTTTCAAGAAATCTGTTGGTAGACATACATTCTAGCCTAGTGAACTTTGGACCTATCTGTATAGCAGGACACTCCACCTCTTGACCCATACCATAAGCTTGTTTTTCTCAGTCAATCCATAGAAGTCACATTTATGGTGGGTGTTTCATGTACTTTACAAAGAGTTCAGATATAGCAACATCCAAGTTTTACTTACCTTACTTTGATCCTTGAAAAGATCTATGCATGCTTTATTGTGCATGTTGGATTAAGTTAATTATCACCAGAAAGTTTTCTCCAATGCTTAAATGTCCCTACAATAAACTACTTGGAGTCTGACTCCAGCCAGACTTTGAATCAACACTCACTACTTTTAGCCCAACTTCCTTCTTCCCTCCCATGGACTTTCCCACTGCTGCTGTGGAGGTTACAGAGACCCCTGTATATAACCTGAATATTAGTATTTGTTTACAGGACATATACCTAGAAAATAACTGGGCAGTATTTCTGGTCAAGAAATACTTGTAAGGTTCTAGAATCATTATAAGAAAAGTTATACTTACGGACAAGATGAACTCCAAAACAACTGCATGAGGCAGAAATTTTTGGAACTCAAACATTAAAACAAAAACAAAAAAAGAGATGGCCGGGCGGTGGTGGCGCACACCTTTAATCCTAGCACTTGGAAGGCAGAGGCAGGTGGATTTCTGAGTTCGAGGCTAGCCTGGTCTACAAAGTGAGCTCCAGCATAGCCAGGGCTACACAGAGAAACCCTGTCTCGAAAAACAAACAAACAAACAAACAAAAAACATTAAAAAAAAAAAGAGAGAGAGAGATGGCAGCTCAAGTCTTAGAGTAGCTTTACTGCAATGGAAACTTCACAAGTGAGCATGGTGGGGTAAGGGTGCTAGTCAACCCAATCGAATATGGGTTCTAATCGGTAAGCCATTACTCTTGGTTAATTAGCATCCTAGGCTTGAGGCATGGTATTCTATTGGTAGAGCAATGGCTCTTAAGTAGCAAGCCATAGGAAAAGCTCTCAATGATACAATTGAAAAAATATTTGCTGGGGACTAAGGAGATCGCTCGCTCGGTTGGTAAAATACTTGGTGTACACACAAAATGTGTGTAGTATGTGCTTGTAAGACACTGAGAGACAGAAAGGGGGAGCTTTTTAAAAGGTGAGAAAACCTAAAACTTCCTGTTTCTAGATCTTTAGTACTTTAGTCTCAGGAAGAACTCTCACCCTGGGTGCTGCACCACTATGGACATAGTGCTTGTGCCTCTTGAGAATGTAAGGTCTGCAAAAATATTTATTATTTAATTTTTACTGTTTTCTACGTTTGCTGGCTAAAACATATTCTTAGATATCTATAGGCGGACCAAATCAGTCAGGATCCCAGCACTGAAAGGAGAAAATGAACACAGGATCCCACCACTAATCAAAAAAAACTATTTTCAACTAGGAGCTGCTTGCCCAGCAAATCTTACTTTTCTCCAGCGGAGTCTCACTCAGTGTTACCACACTCCATGGAGTCCTCGTGCCAAGCAGTAGGTGGCCAATGCAAAGTGAATTCAATGGTATTTTTGTAGACTTTTTGTCTTAAACTGCTTTGTTTAGGCATTTTTTTTCTCTTGTTGATCTCTTGCTTGTATAGTTTGGCTTCTGTTTTGGGGATGTGTGTGTGTGTGTGTGTGTGTGTGTGTGTGTGTGTGTGTGTGTGTGTGTGTGTGTGACTGTCTGTCTGGTAAGTGATGAAGATGTGGGGAGGACCTAGAAGTAGTTGGGGAAAAGCATGATCACAATATGTTGTAGAAAAAAATGTTTTTTTTCAATTAAACAATATATACTTTGACAGCAACTTTCTAGGTTGAAATTTAGAGTTCAAGTATTTAAGGTTAGGTATTTCTAACCACAAAGGAACAAAGGATAAATTGACTTGGTAATTCCAAAACAATCAAGCTTGTGAAAATGACTAGAGATAAAGAGCAACATATATAT
Source organism: Mastomys coucha (assembly GCF_008632895.1). Lineage (NCBI taxonomy): Eukaryota > Metazoa > Chordata > Mammalia > Rodentia > Muridae > Mastomys > Mastomys coucha. The sequence goes on from NW_022196909.1 coordinate 14,222,486, forward strand.
TTTTACTTTATTTTCTACCTTTCTGTAGTACTTACTACATGCCTGCCATTGTCACATACTTTGTGACATTTATGCCAATCTTCTCACCATTCTGTAAAAAGTTCTTACAACTAAGAAAATTCTTTCTTACTCTTTGTGCAACCCAGAGCCAGGTAGCCTAGTGGGCTTTACCTGAACCTGACTCACAAAAAGTCCACCATAAATGATACATTCAACTAACATGTATATATGTATATGTATGTACATGTATTTATATGTATATGCATTTGTATGTATACATACATATATATTTATGTATATGTATGAAATATGTACATATATGTATATAAAACTAAAGGAAAGAAAACATTTTTCAGGCTCACATGGATACCATATTTCTAAAATAATATCACTAGGATAAAAAAGTCTGAAAGTGTGTTAAAATCTTTAATTAAAGGGCCAGGAACATGGTCCCATGGTTAAATATGCTTCCTTCTCTTGCAGAGGACCAGCATTCAGTTCCCAGCACTCACATCTGGAACCTCTCAGTTCCCTATAACTCTAGATCCAGGGTATGCAGCACACTTCCATATCTCTGGGCACAAGAACTTGTGAGGACATACACACAGATGTGAATACACACGTAAATAAAAATAATAAAAGACTTAATAAAATAAAACAAAATCCTCAGTCATTTAAAAAAGCAAGAACTCCTTTTAAGAAGGAATGAAATGTCCACATTTTGGTCTTCCTTCTTCTTGAGTTTCTTGTGGTTTGTGGGTTGTTCTTCCTGTATTCCAAACTTCTGGGCATTTCATTCCTTCTTAAAAGGGGGAACAAAATACCCACGGAAGGAACTGCAGAGACTAACTATGGAGCAGAGACTGAAGGAAGGACAATCCAGCCTGATATAGCTGTCTCCTGAGAGGCTCTGACAGTACCTGACTAATACAGATGTAGAGGCTCACAGCCATCCATTGAACTGAGTACAGGGTCCCCAATGAAGGAGTTAGAGAAAGGACCAAAGGAGCTGAAGGGTTTGCAGCCCCTTAGGACGAACAACAATATGAGCTAACTAGTACCCTCAGAGCTCTCAGGGACTCAACCACCAACCAAGGAGTACACATGGTGGGACTGATTGCTCTGGCAGCATGTGTATAGTAGAGGATTGCAAAGTCAGTCATCAATGGGAGGAGAGGCCCTTGGTCCTGTGAAGGTTCTGTGCCCTAGTGTAGGGGAATGTCAGGGCCAATAAGTGAGAGAGGGTTGGGTAGCAAATAGGGAGAGGGGGAGGCAACAGGGGTTTGTTCTTGTTATTTTTTTTTTCTTTTTGGAGGGGAAATTGGGAAAGGAGAAATCATATGACATGTAAATAAAGATAATATCTAATAAAAAAATTAAAAAGTAAAAAGTAAAAAAGCAAGAACTCAAAAGTTCCAAAAGTATAAGCAAAATTGATACTTAAATCAATAAAAACTTTTCTTCTATAATTTTTTTTAATTTCTCTACTTATGGATCCATGTTCCCTTTTAAGTTCTCTGTTTCAATTACCTTTGAACTCTCATACATATAGTAGGATTGAAGATAATGCTTTTCCATAAAATACTTGTTAAACATAAAGGCAATTTCAGCACTCTTTTTTTCTTTTTTTAAAGTTAACCTCTAATTGACTATTCAGTGGCCTATCACCTTTGAATGAAAAAGACAAATTGGATCTTAAATGTGCTTTCCAAAAAGGATTTTCTTTTGCTGTTAAGTCATCAAGACTTCAACTTGAAGATGTGGGCTTTTTCTAGTACAGAACACATATGCATTGTAATATAGATTATCAACGATTGCTAGTTTGGATTTTTAAACTCATTTAGTTTATTTTCGAGTGATTTTTAATAAAAATACTCTAACATAACTGCTACCGACTCTTGCCACACAAAGAATAGTTAGAATCCACATAGATTTAGCTCAATGTTCAAGGGAGACCGTCAGGCAGTGATGAGTGAATTATCAGAAGAGAAGCTGCCTCTGTTTGCTGCCATGGTGCTTTGACACCCTTGGTTGCCATGGTGCCTTGACACCCCTTGGCAGCAATTTGAGAGCTCACCAGGAAAGAAAAGAATGAGCCCTGTAGCAAATGCTCTGCCTAACATTTGTTCGAGGCACAGTTCCACTGTGGCCGTGGTTACGTGAGAATAAATGTTTCCAAGGCATATACATAAGGGGAAATTTGTAAGAACAAAACAGGTTCTTCCAGGTTGATCAATGAACAATGAAATCTTCCAAAGAGACTAATCAGGAAATGGGGTTTTCTTCTGTGTTGTGATAGCCATCTCCACGTTTGTATAATTGCGTGGTCTCAGAAAACAGCCATCATTTCAGTAACTTTTGATCATTTTTTTCAAGTATTCAACAACTAAGTGGACTTCTTTGTGATATAGCTGGCAATATTTGTGATAATTTTTTTTTTGGCATGACAATCATAACTTTCATTAACTAGTCCACAGGAAATTAAATCTATTGTAATGAATGGAAAAAATACATTAACTATGAACATCAGCCTTCATTATACACAACTTGGCAAAAATACCAGTGTTTCCTCTAAGCTGTACACACATGCATGCATGCATATGCTCAGAGAGAAAGAGAGAAAAAGAGAGAGAGAAGGGAAGAGAGAGAGAGAGAATTAGAGAGAGAGAGAGAGAGAGAGAGAGAGAGAGAGAGAGAGAGAGAGGAACACCCATGCATAGGCCCATTCAGGTTAACTCCAGCAGAGCAGAAAATTATGTCTGCTGTGCTTATTGCTGGACTGTGAGCTTAAAGCACAGGATCTATAACTTGAAAAAAACTAACTTGTTTTTGTGGAGAAACTGTGCCAAAAGATGGTGGCTATGGGTTTAATGGGACCTAAGCGAGATGATTTCCAGTGTAACGGGGAGGTATGAGATTTTGTGTCTTTTCAGGTTCCATGTTTCAGTCATTTAATGATATTTAAAACAATCTTTATAACTAGTCTGTTTTGTTCACTGCAAAAATGTATGTATTTTAAAGTTAGCAATGATAGGTCTCATTATGAAAGTTTCATAAACACACATATCAGTTATTTTTCTGTTGCTGTGATAAAACAGCATGACCAAGGCAACTCATAGGAAAAAAAGAGTTTGTTTGAAATTATGGTGCCAGGAAGCTAAGATTACATTATGACAGTCCTTTGCTCCTGTGCCTTTTCTGATGAAAATCTTCTTCTAATCAATTCCATTGTCACTTTCATATCTTTTTTGCGTGAGTGAGAACCACTGAGTTAAAGAAAAGTGGCCTACATATCTTGGTGAACTCAATAGCCTGTATGGCCATTTTGAGTGAAAATGGCTCCAAGAGGCTCAGATACTTGAATACATGATCCCCAGCTGGTGGGACTATTTGGGAAGGGTTATGGTTATGGCTTTGTTTGAGAATGTGTGGCCTTATTGGTGGAGTTTTATCATTGCGAGTGCCCTTTGAAGTTTCAAAACCCCAGCTCATTCCCAGTTAGCTTTTTCTCTGCCCTGTGCTTGTAGATAAGATATAATGTTGATGGGCTTAATAATGTGCAGGCCTTATGCCCTGACCACAATGTCAGTGACGTCATGAGTGCATCAGGCATGTCATGTCCAGAAGACACACTTGTTCAGCAGTCCTCTCCATCCTTTGGCTCTTACAGTCTTTTTATCTGGCTCATGGATATATGGGTAATATATGTGGCTTGCCCAAATAGAGACAGGTTTTTTGTTTGCTTTTTGTTTTTGTTTTTTGTACAATGACAGTTACACCTAGTGTGAAAGCTCATGCCTTTCATCCACTTAGGAGACAGAGGTACACAGATCTTTGTGAGTTCTAAACAACATCACCAGGCTCTACCTAGCAAGTTCCATGACAGCCAGGGTTACATAACAAGATCCTGTCTCAAAAACAAACAAACAAAAACAAAAACAAAACTAATAAAAGTTAAACAAAGTTAAAGGGTGGGACCTGATTCTGATGCACAGTATTTTAGTAGAACCAGACATTTCACAGACCAGTTTATATGAACCAAGGATCTAAGATTCCAGATACTCAGGTTCATCAAAGATCATCCTGAGACAGTAGCTCCTAGCTTGTGTCTTACTTACATCAGTTATAATGAAAGATTCAGAATTTCACTGGTGCAATTACAACAGAGTCAGGCTTCATTAATATCAAGTATTTTCACAGCAAAAACTGAGAGAAGAATAAGAAATTAAAGAGAAATGAGAGGGAGGTGATTTCAAAGGAGAAAAAAACAACACAGAATTTCCTTCATTTAGGAATTTTACAGGACAGTGGCAGTAACCAAAGGCGGAGATAACTTCTATTGACATCAGTTCGTTCTTTGGGCTATCAGTGATTGAGTCAATGGAAGTCCTACATCCCCTGCACCTCCATGGTCCATCCAGGAAGATGATCATGCACTATTCATGTGCTGCCCACCAGTTAGTTGGAGGAGGCCTCCCTGTATACATCTCTGATTCCATCCTTATTAGTTATTCTTTTTGACTATTAGTTGTTACTCATTTGACTGGTGTTAAGTACCCTCTGGCCTTGTGGGTGTCTCAAGAACTGTTAATTGTACTAAGTTCTATTTTATCTCACATTTACAAGATCAGCTTATAGCTTTACCAGGAAGATGGTTAACTCTGCCACAGCCACTGGGATCTAGCTACAGTCTTTCTTGGTTCTTTCATATTAGTTCCTTACCTATATTGTGGTCTGGCGTATCCTTCCTAAAGCACATGAAGCCTTGTCATAAGCTGTTCTTATTTATGACTTAGTCTGTTACAATTATCTATATTAGAAGCAAGGATATATGGAAAAAGAATGGAGCCTCAAGGATTTGGGCGAGCCAGTGGCTCCACCTTTACTGCCCAGAGTCCTGTCCCTCTGTTTAAATGCCTGACTCAGCTATCTCAAGCTGAGTGGCATGTGTTTTTATTCATCTCTTTCAGTGCACTGGATACTGTGGTTTTAAAATCTAGTCTCACTTTCAACTCCAATGTCTGTGTGCTAGGAATTATTTATTCTAGCTGGCCCATATAAAAGACACACACTCTTGGTATTTTACTTACAAGCTGTAAGCCTAGGTTGGGCAGGTTTGGGAGCTACTCTAACTTACACTCCAGCTGTATATCCCTGTTACTTACTGTTTCTCCTGACCATGTGCTCATGGTCTAGCTCCTTTATTGGAGGCCTCCTCCTCCCTGGTCTCCTTTATCCTCCTCTCCCTCTCTACAGCCCAGTCAGAGGCTTTAGTCTTTTATTGATCAATTAACTTAGGAAGCAGGGTTTTACATAGCATTGGATCTCTGAGTTAGAAGGCAACCAGAACTTGGGGACCAGCGTTTTGCATTTGAATACATAGCAACTGCAACAGTCTGTTCTCACAAACACACATGTGAGCCACTTGCAGTTTTTAACCATAGGCCCTTTCTCCTTACTGACTGCCTCATTTCTATAGGGAGAGTGTCCTTATAAGAGAATGAAATAAGACTTAATTTTCTGTTTCTGCCCACTACCCTTCCCCTACCACACACACACACACACACACACACACACACATACCAATTGAAAGACCTCAAGAGTTGTGAGGAAATAAATTTGTGCTGTACATAATATCAAGTGTGCAGCCAGGAAGACTAAATCACTATTTGTTAAATGCTCTGGTTCACAGTAAGAATACAGACATGAGGAAAACAGAAGCTTTGCTCTATCGATTAATGGGGGTGATGGAATGGAAGGAAAGGAAAGATGATCAATGCTACTAACAAAGCTGAGTAAAGAGGGTGCCGTGGAAGCCTTAGGGAGGGGCAATTAACACTGACTGAAAAGTTTGGAAAACTGTGACATCAGAGACAATTTATAATGTTGTTAGAAACAGTTTGGGAGAGGAAGAAAGAAATCCAGTAGTTTTTAAGATTTAGAAAAAAAGTAAGTAAAGGTGACAATATGGGTAATTGCATTTATATTCAGAAAGCAAAATATCAATCCATTTGAACAAGAATATGGGTGGTGATGACAAATGCTGCAATGCATCAGAGAAAGGCTATTAAATCAACTAGCCCAATCAGTACAGGGCAGGGTCCCCAGAGCTACATGACAAATGTCATGTGCACCCATAAACGCTTTCTTACATCACCAGTTGTTAAAAATAAGGAAATAAAGACGTCAAAAGGGAATGCATTATTTATAGATTAAAATACAGGAGACCTAAATTCTTATAATAAAATATAAGTTTGATATAGATCTAAATATTTCCAAGAACAAATAAATAGCATAAAAATAACCCTGTTCCATTCATAAGTAAAGATGCTAAGCCACAGTTCATTTAATGAAGATAATTTTAAGGTAGAATCTATAGGTCTGTCTGAGAAAATGAAACTTATAGTATGAATAAACTCTAGCTTTGTTCATTAGCTTTTTCTGTGTTTTGTGTCATGATTTACTGGATTTGCTTGGATGACACATAATTGTTCCATTGGAAAGATCCTTAAGTAGGAGCTCCTATCTTAAGAAATCCACTTTTAACAAATGAATAGATGGCTCATCAATAATTAAAACAATCTATTTTCTCTTAGTTTAAATGCCCTACAGTGTTTTTTATTTTTTCTTCTAAACTGGATTCAGCAAGAACTGTACTGGCAAAGAAGTGAGTAGACGATACATTTCTTTAAGTTCCTAACAAATTTGAATTCTTGGAATCTTATTCTCAAAATCTGAATGAGATAGATGGCTTGGCCTCTTTCTTTGGAGTCAAAATTATTTTTCAAAAATAAGCTTTAATACTCTAGTGACAGTTTTGTTGTCTTAGCTTTTATTGCTCTGATAAGATACCATGACCAAGGCAACTGACAGATGAAATGGTTCATTTGCACTTACAGTTCTCAACGGGTAAGAGTCCATCCATCACCATCACAGAGAAGTGGCAGGCATGGCAGCTGGAGCCGAAGCTGAGAGCTTATATCGTGAACCACAAGCATAACAGAGGGAAGGGGCATTAGAATTTATGTGTGTCTTTGGAATTCTCAAAGCCACCTCCAGTGATGTATTTCCTCCAGAAATGCAACACCCCTAAGCCTTCCCAAATAGCTATACCAACTGGGGACCAATTATACAAATACATGAGCCTAGAGGGGAAGACATTCTCATTTAAGAACCCATATGTAGGGACGAATGTTTAATAAATTAGAGGGATTCTTAGATACTCTAAGCTTGCTGTCACACACAGTAGTGCTGTTAATTGCTGCTCTATTTCATCCTCGATCAGCCTTTCTTTCTTCCTGTTAGCCCAACTCCCTTTTCATACAACCATTCATTGGAGCTCCAGCCAGAACTCTTTGCCATTTACATACGGGCTATCAATGAATGGACTTACAAAAGATACCAGGAACTGGGTGTCTTAGTTGGGGTTTCCATTGCTGTAAAGAGATCCCATGACCAAAACAACTCTTATAAAGGGAAATATTTAATTGGGGTCAGCTTACAGTTTCAGAGGTTCATTATCATTATGGTGGGAAGCATGACAGTGTACAGGCAGACAAAGTGCTAGAGGACCCAGGTGTTCTACATCTTGATCCAAAGGCAGCCAGGATGAAACTGTTTTCTGGAAGCAACTAAGAGGGGATTTTCTTCTACATTGCATGGAGCTTGAGCACTAAAAGACCTCAAAGCCCACTCCTACAGTGACACACAGCCTCCATCAAGGCCACACCTACTCTAACGGGGCCACACCTTCCAACAGTACCAATCCCTCTGAGCCAAGCATCCAAATGCCTGAAACCATGAGGGGTCGGGGGGGAGAGCTGTGCAAACTCATTCAAACCACCACATTGGGTTACTACTACCTCAGCCCAGGAGCTAGAGTGCTTTAATCCCCAATATCTCTGTGCCTTTCTCATAAATCATCCTCCACAGAAAAAAAACAACCCATACATCTTTAGCAGTTAGACTTCTATCTCCCTAGTAAAAGCTTTGGTGTGAAGTATATTTATGGTTTATAGGTTTGGCTTTATTGTCAAGTTTTACATAATGATACTCTGTGAATTCTAAGTGTATCTTTTAGTATGTTCTTTTGAGAACTTACCTTTAGGTATATCTCTAGAATCAAAACCAAGTACTAAAGAATCACGACTTCAACCTGGCACTGAGAACTGAGCCATGCAGTGACTCACCATGACTCAGTTCTTGAAGAACAAGAGGCTGTTGCCTCCCCCACCATAATTTTGTTTTTATGGATGGAATTAGCAGTTCTCACTATTAGCAAGCCTCAGATTTTATTCGGCAAGAACTTTATCAAGAGGGAATTAAAAAGTTGAAAATCAGCCAGGCCAGTGGTGGCACATGTCTTTAATCCCAGCACTCAAGAGGGAGAGGCAGGAAGATCTCAATGAGTTTGAAGTCAGCCAGCCTGGTGTACAATGTGAGTTCCAGGACAACCAATACTACACTGAGAAACCATATCTCAAAAAAAAAAAAAAAAAAAATCTGCAGGCATAGTAGGTCATGACTATAATGAGATCTTGTGCAGCCTGAGGTATAGCATGAGATCCTTTCTCAAAAAACAAATAAACAAAACAAAACAAAACAGCAACAACAAAAAAACAACAAAAGCAAACAGAACTGCATGACATGCAGAGAAGTCGCCTGCTTTATTGCATAGATGACAAGTTTTACAAGAGTATAAGTTAGGTATAATTACATAAAATTGGAAGACAAGATATTTATGTCCAAATATCACTCCGCTAGAACAGTTTAAATGTATTCAATGTGTGAAATTAATTTCGAATGTTACCAGTGTCAGCATCTGAACCTCACAAGTAAAAATGCACAGAAAGTGAAATCTTCCAATGCTCTCAGTACTTCACAAGCTGATCGCAGGAGCACCATGATGTGATTTTTTTTTTTCTACAAACACAACTGGAATACTAGTGACTGTGCTTTAAAAATGCTGTTTAAGGCAATCATCATAGGAAATACTATCAAGACTCATAATTGCACAGATCTGTAAGGTCTTACATTGCCGGTCACAAGTCACGCTGCTGTCATAACTCACAAAATAATAATGGTAGTATTTCAGGAACTGCTTGCTGTCTATGGTAGCAAATTGCTGAACTAATCCATGTAAACTCTTTGGCTGCAGATCTGCAACACCATAGGCCTGAGTCAAGATGTACTCCAATGTCCAGTTGGATTCTCCTTTTAGATTGGCTTCTGTCAAGTTCAAGTAATACTGCAGCATGTCCTATATTAAAGACAGTAAGAGACCCAGTTCACTTTTCAACACAGAGACTGTGGCACCATAGAAAGAGGCCTTGCTAAGCTTTCTGTGACATTCTGAATGTAACGTGCCATTAAGATCCCTTCAAAAGAAAAATCACAATTTCTAAAACCTGTAGCACTTTTTTAAACTTAAAAAAAAAAATCAAAGAATATAATAGTACATCATCCCTACATACAGTGAAATGTACAAAACAAAGTATCTTGAATTCCCATGGGTTAAGACAACCACTAACAGCTGATAGAAACCAGTCCAGTGCTGGAGGCAGCTGAGCCCAGCTCAGGAACGCAGTCTAAGACTCTCTCTCACATAGGCTGCAAGTCAGGTGATGTCAGTTTGGTAGCCTGAGATTGTGATGCTAATACCTGCATTTTCTATTTTGAAACCAGTAAGCAGCATAGATATAGGAACCAGCTGTTAAAAATTTGTTGGCACTAGTGTGTATGTGTATGATATACATATATATATATCCTTAATTTATATATGAACTGAAAATAGATACCAGAATATTCATTCCTGTTTACCTTTTTGGCCTTTTTAAAATAAATGGACTCATGTTAAACTGTTTTGTAGTTTTGCTTTGTCTTTATTTGTCAGGATGGGCATCTTTCTATGTCAATAAATACTATCACATACAGAGCACCGCCCATGTATGTATATACAGACATATATATATATGTATATACCATATACGTATATACAGACATATATGAGGGTGAACATGTAGATGTGTGAAGTTCAAATCGCTAACAAGGCAATGATAGCAATTATAAAGCAATTCATTTGAACTAGTTTATTCATAGTCTTTGTGGACATTTCATTTCATTTTTATGTGTAAGGTCCAATTATACCCTGCCTCCTCTTCTTGGTATTCAGAAGAATAATGAGATGTCTTATAAAAAATTAATTAGAAATACAATTATACAAACAGTTATATTAAGTGAAATGAAATATCTTCAAACTATATCTGTAGAAAGGAGCAGCTACCAAATTGAAATCTCCATGATCTAAATGGTCAGCCCTTTGAAATCTAATTGTTCTAAAGTACAGAGCCACAAATGTGCACCAGAGAATTTTTGAGACAAAAGCAAGTGTTAAATTTTAGTTTTTCCTTAAAAAAAAAAAAAACCTAACTTGTATTGAGCACTGGCATGAGCTAAATGCATTATATTGATTTTTTTTTCCATGGAAGCATCTTGGGATCTCATGATTTGGTCATACTTGTGTCCGTGTGGCACACATAAGTATGTATAATGTATATTTGTACAAATTCTGTCTGCTATTGTGTATGCATAGGTTCAAGTGCTGTGGACAATGGATAGCTTCCTCAATTGCTCTCTTCCTTGCTTCTTCGGATACAGGGTCTTGTCACTGAACATGGAGGCCCCCCTTTCAGCGAGAATGGGTGGTACCAAGCTCTTAAGAGTTTCTCATCTCAGTGTCATTGCCTGGCATTTATGTGGCTACTAGGTTTCAGAACTTAGGTCCTTATACAACAAGCACATTATCCACTGAGCCATTATCCTGAGCCCCTGCAGTCACATTTTAAATTCCCATTTTAAAGAAGAATAAATTAGAACACAGAACAGTTTGGCAACAGCTGAAGACAGGGCATAGTTCTGGGGCCTATACTTTCCCAAATAGTTACGTTTGGGAGAAGAATAGTTAATATGACTTATGTATGTATCAAAGTTCACAAATAAGCTTCATCTAGTGAAAGCTCTGAAAACATGGCAAGATCAGGGCTTGGGCTGTATGTCCATTGTTAAAGTACCTGCCTGCCTTCCATATGCAAGGTCCTGAGCTCAGTCCCCAACATCCCATAAACCCGGGTATAGGGAGGGATGTGCTCCTATGATCCCAGCACCTGGCAGGGAAAGGCAAGAGGATCAGAAGTCTCAAGAATACAGCAAGTTTTAGGCCAGCTTGCACTACATGAGACCCAGTCTTAAAACAAACAAATATAAAAGGACAGAAAGCCCTTAAAGAGATACTAACATGTCACAAACAAACTTTATCTACCCGGCCATCGGGATAACAACAGATATACATCTTTAAATAAGGACACCATAAGATATTAGCATCAAGTGCGTCTCTCATGGTTTTCTGAGAAACATTCTATTAAATGAATGAAACCTTCAAAGACATATATATATATGTGTGTGCGTGTGTGTGTGTGTGTGTGTGTATGTGTGTGTGTGTGTGTGTGTGTGTGTGTGTGTGTATGTGTGTGTGTGTGTGTGTAGGATCAAATGAAACTGCTCCGACTTACCAGCAATGTGTAATCACCAGGCTTGTACTGAAATAGGCGGACACCAGGATTGTTGGTCTCTTTTTGTAAAACTCCTTTCACTGGTGTAACAGCAGGTGCCACAAACACAGAATTTATTGGATTCCCTAAACAACAACAATTTAACCTTAAAAATTAAAAATCTTAAAAATTAAAAATCTCTTAGGTCAAGAGATCAATAAACAAATATTATGGTTATTGATTAATCATGCCTCAAAGCATTTATAGTGTTACTTTTGAGAAAATAAGGTACTCAATACCAAAATCAAAGAGCTGTTACTGATTTGTTATGCAGATTAATGTTATTATATTTATATAAATTATCTATAAATCCTAACAATGACTATAGAGTTATATGGGGAAATTATTGACTTGGTATTTGAAAGTCACTTTTCAACACTTCAGAGAAGTAGATTACAAATAGATGACAGATTGATTATAGATAGATTACATAGATACTTGATGATAGGTGATAGATACATAACTGATAAATGAAAGAGATAGATCATTGAAACAGACAGATGACAAAAGACAGACAAACAGGTGACTGACTGACTGACAAATAGATTATAGTGGTGAAAATGAAATGATAAAGGGTGGACAGATGATAATAAAGAGATACAAGAATATCTTGAAAAAGAATGATTAGATAAAAGAAAATGAGTACAGTAAGATCATGATAAATGTTTAATGCAGATGACAAAAGAACCAAGATTTGTTGACTATAGTCTCAACTCATATATATTTAATTTTTTTCACATAAAAGCAAGTCTACTATTACACACACACAGGCAAACACAAGAGCAAAGCACAATCCTGCTCTGTTTCATAACCTTATGACTTAAAGCAATCTTTCAATCATTGTATAATAATTTAACTGGCACAAGCATTTAATTTGACCATGTGGAGGACAGAGGCAAGTACATGTGAATTTGAGGCCAGCCTGGTCTACACAATAGTGTAGATTATAGTTATAACAAATTATAACTATATGATAGATGATAAATACATAACCGATAAGTGAAAGAGAGATAGATCACTGAAACAGATAGATGTAATATAGTTATAATAAAGTTATATGTAACATCTATATATTATATCTATATATGTATTTATACATAAATATACTATAAAACATACTGATATAACATAAACATATAAATATATTTATATTTAGTATTATAATAAATATATTTATATTGTAAT
>NW_022196909.1:14235401-14261058 GCF_008632895.1 Mastomys coucha
ATAATATTAAAATTATATTATTGGTAATTATGTATTTATGTTTTAATAATATAATATAAAATGTACTTTATACTATATATTATTATAATATATAATATTATATATACTTATATATAGTATAATTTAATATAAAATGGAATTTATATAATAATATAATAAATAAAGAATATAACTATATTTATATAAGGTAGTTATGATATAAAGTTATAATAGTGAGTTCCAGAATAGCCAGAGCTACACAGTAAGCCTTTGTTTCAAAATAAAAAGTAAAAATAAAAATATATACATATCTAACACGTGCCTACTTTAAGAATGCAATTTTAGGGTTGGGCATGGGCTTTTAATCCATCACTGAGGTAGGCAATTTATTTCAAGAAAATTGTCAAAATATTGAGGAACACACACTTGTTTCCCTCTTTCCTATACAAAATTGAACCCCCTTTTTTTTCCTTGCTATAACTATATTATAACTTCCTTCCTTCAATGTGAGTAACAAGAGCAATTGCAAATGAGTTGAATGTATTTTAAGGCATTGAGTGAATTATGATCTGTACTTTAAATTCTGAGAATAAGAGAAGTCATATAAAAGGAAACTTGAATCTAACAGATAAATAGTAAACATTTTTCCTCCACACTCAAGTGTCTGACAGAACCTTGGAGTGAGCTGAGGGTATCAGGGGGTTCTGTGTGGATGCCAAACAAACTATTCTGGCCCTGCCCAGATGACTGGAGCTTATGTTGAAGAAATCCAGCCACATGCCCAATCCTATGATTTGGGCACTCAGCATATGACCATTTGAGATAAATTAGAAAAGGTAACAGATTTCACTTTTAAACATAGCTTTTTTTTTCTTTCTTTCTTTCTTTTTTCGTTTTTCAAGACAGGGTTTCTCTGTGTAGCCCTGGCTGTCCTGGAACTCACTCTGTAGACCAGGCTGGCCCTGAACTCAGAAATCCACCTGCCTCTGCCTCCCAAGTGCTGGGATTAAAGGCGTGCGCCACCACTGCCCGGCCCTAAACAAAGCTTTAAACGTTTTGATCAGTAGCACACTGGCTAGGCACAGCTCCAGAGACAGGGGGACTAAGATTTGCATAGAGTCCACATTCATTACCGTTTTTATCTGAAAGAACCATAAGGCTGTCTCTGTGGGTGTGGCCGTAGAACTGTCCTGCAATGACAGAGCTGTATCTTCTGAAAATATCAAGCAGTTTCTCATTATAGTATTGCCTCATGGCTGGGGTGTCAGTTGCATAAGGAAGATAGCCCACAGGAACATGCGCTATGATGTATACCTGAAAAAGGCGATACAAGGAGACACAGGGCAATTTGTTTGCACATTTATCATTACTAAATTACAGCTGGATACCCATGAGTGAATATACATTTACTAAAATTTAGAAAGCAAACATACCCCCTTTCCTTTTTCTGAGGAAAAAAAAAGAGAGAGCTTTGACTATGCAGCTATCAAAGTCTTGGCACATGGCTCATTTATACTATACTCTCAGATGACAGAAGAACATTGACTATAGTCAACTTTTTTATAACCTTTAATTTTTACAACTTTTGTTAATTCCTGATTCTGCCCCAAGCTAAGTAAACAAAATTTAGGCTTCTGGTAGTCCACTGCGAACTCTGTTCTACAGGATCTACCTTCTCCTTATTCCGCAGAGAGCTGTTGAGTACATTTTCCAGCCATTCAAACTGATTTGCTGGGTCTGTCTTGTTCAGGGTCATGATATTTGGGCCATAGTATAAGTTCGTGTTTAAGCTAATGATCCTCAAGTCTGGATCACTTGCAACTTTCTGTGAGTAAAAACCACCTGTAAAAACAAATGTAAAACACATGTTAGGAACTTGAACATACACATATGCAGACACTTGGGAAAGTGAATTCTTAACGTGAACAGTGTAGCCTGGTGTTCTTGTTGCTTGAGTAAGAATATAAGTTAACATGAACCTGACCACATGTCAGGACCAATATGTAAGATTATGAAGAAGAGTGGCATCCAATATGAATATTTGGGCAGTGGGCAATGGAACTGAATTTTTATAAATAACAATTTAATATAAACAAAACTACAACTGATCAAAATACAGAACTACGGAACTCTCTGCCACAACTGTAATATCTACAACACTACACCTGCACCTAAGACTCGGGTATCATTGTGGGAAATGGAGAAGAATGATTACAAGAGCCATTGGATTAGGGACTTCGTAAGGTTGGGTCTCTAAGAAATATCAGAAACGCTACACACATGAAGTCTCACCAACATGGTTGCCTAAACATGACTGAAGAAGGACAACATAAATAGGCATGTGAACATGGAAGGGGAAAAGCTCACAAGGCATCAACCTCAGACAAGGAACTACAGGAAACAAAGGAATAATGAGAAGAGGAGAAAGGTCTTCCCCAGGCCAAAAGCACACCAATTGGTTATCCAATACCAAATGCTCAGCCCTAGTAACATGTACATACAAGCAGCATTATACTTACTAAGCAACTTGTATTTATGTGTTTAGAAAGCTATATCTCCATCCATCCATCCGTCCGTCCGTCCGTCCATCCGTCCATCCGTCCGTCCATCCATCCATCTACCTACCGATCCATCCATCCATCCATCTATCCATCCATCCATCTATCCATTCATCCATCCATCCACATAAGTAACAACAAAGAAAGAGTCTGTGCATTGAAAGAGCAAGAGGGGAGACATCCATGAGAGACTCGGATGAAGGAAAGGAAAAGAAGAAATGATGAAATTATATTGTAATCTCCAAAAATACTTAATAGACCCTAGCTTTAAATAATAGGACTTAAGATGGGAGATACTATGAAATATAAAATATAAAAATGAAGATACAGAGGATCCTGCTAGAGACACCCTGAAAAAGCACATTTCCAACCCACCCATGAACCAGTGGGGACAAACACCAAATGATTCGCCAGATTTAGTGAGTCACTCTAGTCTTGTGCCTGATTTTTTTTTTTATCCTGTCCCCACCACTAAGCATCTATCACCATGCTCTAAATCATGTCTGATCACAGCCTCCTTAATTTCCATTTTTACCCCATAGTCATAGCACATTATAATTTCCCCCACAGTAATTGTAGTGTGTGTATGTATTTGTGTGTATGTGTGTATGCACATGCGTGTGTGCATGTAAAGGTCAGAAGTCAACCTCTCCTGTTAAATTCATCAGATGCTATATATCTTGTTTATTGAGACAGGGACTTTCATTGGCCTGGACCTCACCAAGCTAGGCTAACTGACCACAGAGCCCCAGAGATCCACCTGTACCTACCTCCCAAGAAGTGAAAAAAAAAAATTTTTTTAAATTACGTATTTACAACATATAATGGCACAAGTAAAACATTCTGCTATAGTTTAAACTTGAAATGTTCCCAAAGACCTTTATGTGTTGAAGTATTGCCCATATTCAGAGGTTGCTAAACCATAAGGGGGCATAAAAAAAATCAACCCATTGGTAAGTCAACTAAGCCATTGGAGGTAGGGACTAGCCCACAACAGGGAATAGAACACAGGAGGAATGTCTTCAAAAAAAACATCTTGTGTCTACTCACATTGACTCCTTGTGGTCTTTCTTGCTCTTTTTTCCCTTTCTCCCTTCCTTCTCTATCTCTCTTTCAACTCCCCTTTTATGGTTGAGGACTTAGTCTCTAACAAGCCCTTCTGTGTACTAGGTTGGTCTGGTGCAGCTTTGTATTCAAATCTAGCACCTGGTTGCTCCAAGACCTGTAGATCCCTCACAGACATAAAGCTATTGTTGTGCAAACCTTGCTTCTCCCTTCTCTTGTTAATTGGCCAATGAAAGACTAAAGCCTGTGATTGGGCAGTAGAGAAGGGAGATAAGCAGGACTCCCCGGGGAAGAAGAAAGGAACTATGGGAAGAAGAAAAGGACAAATTATTTCACCAATAATTCTCGTGCCTGAGGTGCACAATGCGAGTATGGACCTGGAAGGTATAGCTAGCCATGTCAGATGGGGAGGGAGGGTCAGGTTGACTTAATATGAGCTAGCTGAGCGTCTGCCTAGCAAAGGCCTAAACTTTGAAATATTACAAGGTCTCTGGGATTATTTGGGGAACTAGTTCAGGAATAACTGCCGCCATATTAATTTCCAGCATTAACTATTATAAACATAGCATTAGTAATCATGTTTTGCACTCCTGCTATGATACCTTGGCTTCAACAGGGGCCTGAAGCACTGCAGCTAGAAGACCATGAATCAATGGACCTTTGAAAGCAGAAGCCCTTTGAATGAATCTCCCACCCTTAAGTTGTTTATCTCAGGTATTTTATCACAGGGATGCGTGGTTACTAAGCTTGTATTACTATTCCAAAAGAGAGGAATGGGTAAATAACAAGGAAGGCTCAGACAAAAGCAAGATGGACACCCAGCAGGACAAATACTAAATCCTAACTCTATGTCTGACATCTCCTGTACTTGGAAGTAGGATACCAGCTCCAGTTGAGCAGCCATATGGCCTTCCTGACTGCATATCACATGGCCTCCCCCAAGGCCTTGCTTGCATTTGCATCTCCCCTTGGATGATATTTCACAGTCCCAGCATCTTAAACTTCTCTCCACTCCATGCAGCTTCACTCTGCAGCTTCTTCCCACATAATCTTCTGCCCAAGGGGAGGGGAAGGAGACTCCACCCTGGGAAGGACTTGTTACATATTCTACATTACTCTTCAAAACATCTCAAGGCACACATGAAAACCTTAGTTATTCTCACAGTAGCAGCTGTTCCTTCATAACATTGTGCTTTGGGGGTTAAAGGTATCTATACTTTCTTCTCAATCTATTTTCCAATTAAAATCATACCCTTGTATTTATATTCATACTCAAAATTCAGCCTTTTCTTCATGTGGAACATCTTGGTTGAGAATGGAACAAGAAGGCAAAAAGAGTGCCTTTACAGGATAAACAGGTTCGTGCATGTCCTAAGGCCACATAATGATTTACTTTCATTCCTACGAAGTGGGTTCAGAAACCATCTAGAACTGGAAGACTCCGGCAAACGTAGAAGATGTAAGCCTAAACAAATTAATGAAAAGGGAAGCAAAAGTGTCTCACTAACCTTTCTTTAAAGTGCCAATAGCTTCTTCATCCAGCCACGGTTTCCAGAGGTCAGCTACAGCACTGTAGACCTTACTGGTGACTATTGGCAGCTGGTCCTGGCCACAAAGAAGATAATCCTCAGTTGAAATTCTAAAGACATTTGGATTCACTAATGCAAATATTGCTTGAGTGCTGACTACGTTAGTCCTCTGTAGGCACGAAGGTAAGCTTAGTATTTAATGAATTCATAACCTAGCTGGGGAAAGAAAAAAAGGTGATAGACTAACTTTAGGACATGTTGTCAAATGCTACCATAGAGACCCTGGGAGGACAGAACAAGGTCGTACCAGGAAAGGAACAAAGGCAGCATTTAAAATAAGAATTGAGCGGCAATTTCAAGTTGACCTTAAGGCAAAACGGATGGTCGGACATAAGCACATCAGTGCAGAGGTGTGGGCTACGTGCAGACAGAAGCTCATGCTTAGGGCCTGAGCAGTGCTTAGGTGGCTGACGAGTTAAAGAATTGCATTCCTAAGACAATGAAAGCAAGTTGGAGCCTGAGCAGGCAAGACTGAGGAAACGTGCAGTAAGACTGGAGAAAATTCAGCAACTTGATATTTTAATCATGTCATTGAGAATACTATTATAAGGCTGCACAGTTCCTTTAAGGTTCAGATGCACACCAGCTTGCTTTGGACTTAGACCAGTTTCTTCATGGCAGGCTGAGTGACAACAACGTAATGTGAAGTTTAAATAATAAAATATAGGAACTGAAGCAGATGGTTCAGCAATTAAGAATCTATATTTCAGAGGACTGATGTTGATTTCCAGCAGCCATGTTGAGTGGTTTAAAACTGACTGTAACTCCAATCCCAAAGGATCTGATGTCCCTGGCCTCTTTGGGCATCCATATTTATGTACACACACATACACATACATACACAGATACACACACACACACACACACACACACACACACACAAAGCTCTCTGAGAGAGAGGGAGAGAGAGAGAGAGAGAGGGGGAGGGGGACAGGGACAGGGACAGAGAGAGAGACAGAATCTTTTAAAATATATATAAAATACATAAAATTTGTCCTAAAGTAGCTCCTTACTATTTTATCATAAAGTGTCATTTTTATATTAAAAATCACTCTGAATTTTTTCAGCCTTAAATATAGAGACTTTGAACATCAGATTAGTGAGTTAAGCCATCCAAAAAGTTGTCAATTATGGATTCCTCCTAACCATCGTATCCACCCACTACCACGGTAACATCCAGTTGGCTCTGCATCAGTGAATCTTTCAATCCTTTGGCTGAGACCTGAATAACACTGAGAAATGAGCTATAACTGGAAGGGACATAACCCATGAGGTTGACAGCGCCCATCTTACCCATGTAGCAGGAACTAGAAACCCTGGTCCACACCGCTTGAACAGTAATGAGAAAGGATTCCTGGATACGTTATATCCTTCTGATGACTAGCTGAGGTGGTTATACATCTCTGTGCATGCTTACAGAGTAACGGTGCAAGTTTAAAGGCTTTTAATGAAGCAAAGCTACTCAAATTTTGCACTAGTGCTCTTCTAAAGATAGCAGTCTTTAGAAGAATCTGCTCTGAAACTTTCTGTGATATTTGATATATCAAAAACTGTGAGGTTAAAGTGTGCAAAGGGACACAAGAGTGGTTAGGTATAGAAGAAAGGATGGAAATGATATAAATACAGTACTCATGTATGAAACAGTCAAAAACATGCTTATACATTAAGAAAATATCAGAAGAGCATGTTAGTGTAAATCTTTAATTGTGGTATTCTGGAGGCAGAGGCAGAAAGAAAAATAAGTAATAAGAAAACACACTGACACACACACACACAAGGTAGGGACTGGAAAACAAGTTCAACAGGATAGAACATGCTTAGTTTGTGGGAGACTAGGGTTGATCATGTGGGAGATCCTGGAGTCAATCTCCTTCAGTAAATTTAAACCCATAAGCTAGAAATAGTAAAAAAATCTAATTTGTATTTATGAAACCAAACTTACCTAAAGATAGGACAATTTATAGAAATGAATATTTATATCTTTGACTTACTTAAGATTTGACTTGAAAAATGAAAATAAAATAAAATGAAGCCTCAAGGAAATCTAGAGAGAATTCATCTGGGAGATGAGATAAGAGGGCTACACTCTTCATATATTATCACTAATTTGCACAAGAACTTTGCAAAGCAAATACTGTCACTCTTGTTTGTAAATGAGTGACCTACACACAAGACATATGTGAATTGCCCAAGACTAAGCAAGATCTCTGAGCAGAGGAGAGGACAGAAGTATAAATTCTCATGAACAAATTTCGGAAGAAATTGATCTTTACACAGCTGGAATATAACCTTGTACCGTGACTGGGAGCACATAGATAGATACCTTAACAAATGGCTCCTGTGAGTGACTGGAGCCAGGTCACATCAGCATTGAATATTCTGGAAATAGTTTTTGCCTTGACTCACATCTGAATCAGATAAGCTGGCTCGGAACATGGACCTGCCCTTTGGTTGTTTTAACAGTCTTTCTACTTACATCCTTAATAACAATCTATCTTAAATCAGAAGGTGACGATTTTTGTATGTCTAATAGGTTCTGGAAAAATGTCAATATTCACCTTGCCTTGCTAAGCCTCTCATGAAACTGAAAAATAAATAAGGAGCTTATAACAGAAAGAAAAAAAAGGGGGGGGAATTAATGACTCACAAACTATGTGATTTGCTCCTAAAATGCTTTACTGGCTTAAAATTTTATTTTAAAATCTTCTGAAATCACCTTTTAAAGCCTTCCGTGACAGTTTTCACAGGAGTGCTTCCTTCTGTGCTACCACGGTCATAACTTTGACACTGCTAATAGGGAAATCACCTCAGCACTTCTGGAAGCTGAGGTCAGTTTTACCTGTGGCCAGTAGTCGTGATTGCCCAGTGCAGGAAAAACCTGGAGGTTTGGAAACAGGTTTTGGACAGTCACTGTCATGTTAGTGATCACCTCTATAACCGTGCCTGTGGAGAGCTCAGGCACTGGGACATGAGGCGGGCTATCCCTGAAAAAGAGACAGAAACGTGAAGAACAAAATCCCTAGATGGAGGCATAACTTGCTGTAGCTATCGCTGCAGATGTCCACTTTAGAATAGCAAGTTAAAATTAGAGTCAAAGAGTAGCCAGTGACGACAGTGAGCTCACAGTCCCGGTTGCTCAGTAGAATGAAGCAAGGGACGGTTTGAGCCCAGTACTTCAAGATCAGCTAGAACTACATAGCAAAACACAACCTCAAAAGAGGGTGAGGTGGAATGAGATAAACTACTCCTCTACAACAATTCTATGAAGATGGGGTTGGGCGAGGAGTAGTACAGGAAATTCCAGCCTATTTCACTGTCTGGCTGAAGATTTATAAGAAACACCACATGATCAGTAATCTAATAGATTCAAATATCAATTTTACCAACAAGCAACTATATATACATAGGCAAGTTGTTTAGAATTTTGGTGATTCGTTTCCTTGCTTCTAACTTGGAAATAATGATCTAGAGATATAAAGATTAGCATAAAGATTAAGTAGTATTAGTAATATTAATTAGATATAGATTATATATGTAATATATAATACAATACAATTATATATAAATTAATATAGATATATCAAAGTTAATAGGTTTCAGAATAGAAATTAATTAAAACAGTACTCTACACACAAACATCTTATAAGGATAAGCAATAGTCTTTATTTCAATAACTAGAAATACAGTCCTTACTACAGTACTCTGATGGAAGGACCTAGTTAGTTATCTATAAAATGACACTTCACAAAATGGTCATCATAGGTTAACATCCATTGTTATATTTTGTTCTTACTGATTTAATCAAAAATTATTGTCATGGTCATCAATATTACAAGATACTGATGCGAGTATCTTATTTATGGAGTCATCTCTTAGTTATCACAAACATATTTATGAAGTTTTTTATACTACAAAAAAAAAACCTTACAGGATTTCTAAAGTTGTTTTTATCACTAACAGTGTTGGCTAGTGTGACCTAGGAGTGTTATGTAATTTTATTAATTCTTACAGCTTCACATATGCGTATTTGCTTTGATTATACTCACTTACCATTCTCCCCACTAACTTATCCTAGATTCACACCCATCTCCCTGTCACACCCAACTTCATGTCCCCTCTTTTTCCTTTTTAACCCACTGAGTCCAATTTGTATTGCCTAGATATTCATGTGTAGGGGGACTTCCACTGGTGAAGACCAAGCATGTTTTAACACATATAATTCATAATGTAACTTAGTGCACTCATCAAGACCAACACACTGTAGGTCAATACTATATAATTAAGAGTTTATGTATGTACGTACCCTGTCCATATCATGAAAGATGCTTCTTGTCCTGAATTCTTAATAAAATCAAAGGCTGACAAAATAAGTTGATATGGAGAGTCACACAGGACATCTCCAAAAGGGCCAGGATTGGAGGCATTTGCACCTTTGGATGAAGCACACACCTTGGTATGGTCATCTGTAATGTGGTAAGTGGGGTCTAGATGTAAGTCAGTCACGTGCCAAAACTGCCCTGTTGGTTAGAAAAGAAATACTGATAAATTTGTGAGTAGAGTAAGACCAAGAAACCTACCTGCCTCCTGGCATAATTTCAGTGTTCTTTACACCACAAAGTTAAGTGCAACTCTCTCCTATAAGATGAAGTAACTTCAAATAGCAGAAGAACATACAACTTACATGCATGAAAACAACAATCCCAGAGTTAATATGACTTCTCCACCAAAACTATAGTAAAGGTTAGGCTGCACAGCGAGAGGTTTGGGGCTACCTATCTGAGAGGCCAATCATGTCCTTTCATATTGTGCCTCAGTAGCATGTCTTCTTGCAGAAGCTGAGATTTCATAAATTATTTGCTTTGAACTTGTAGAAAAACAATGACATAGAAATACTATCTACTAAGACTGAACAGGTAAGTTTAGAGAGAAGAATCAGGAAACGCTTATCTCAGTTAACTTGTATATGCTTTCAGCATTAAAAGAAAAAAGCATAAATCCTTAATGTCCCTGTGTCAGACATAGGATCTCTAAGACGGTCCTAAAAGCTGATTAATCAGAGGTGCAACCATTATATACATGTACTCATTGTTAATAGTGTAGAAGCAGTTCTTCAAAGAGAATTGGGCTCAGGAAAAGCCAAATTTATTTGACAGCAATTCTACTTGGAAATCATATTAAGAAATATTACTGCATTGGAGGAATTATTAGAACAAATTGTATCTTTTACAATGGGTCAGTGTTTTATGATAGGTGTGGTATTAAGGAATTTATTATTTAAATGTGTGTTCATATATATTTACATATATTTGTTTTATATATTCCTATTTTATTTCACTTATATTCTTATTATTTATTACAATCATTAATTTATTATATTTACATATTTATATTATTACATTACATATAATAATTTAGTTATATCAATTACCATTTGTACCCATATCACAAATAATTATATTATATAATTAATATATAATTTAATTAATATATAATAATATATAATTTAATTATATTGTTATTTACACTATGTGTGCATGTGTATATACACATATGTACTCATATATACATATATACTTCATATATACATATATACTTCATATGTACTCATATATACATATATATACATGTATATATATATATATATATGAAGTTGAACTCATCATTTTGAGTTTATAGTAGAGAAACTAATGCTGGTTATGTTTTCAATGAAAAATGTCCCTCATAGGCTCAGGTATGTGAATCTTTAGTCCCCAGTTGGGGGAGAAATCAAGGCACCTTCAGGAGGTGGGGCCTTAGTACAAGAACTCTGTTAAAAGTGGGAAGGGTTTTGAAAGTGCTTAGCCTCATCCTGTCTCTGCTTTGCATTTGTGGTTGAAAGTGTGATCACTGAGTTTCCTGACACAGCCCCCTGTGCCACACCCTCCTCTCCTTTTGGGATTATAAGGCCAAATAAAAATAGATCAACTCTTCCTTCTAGAAGGCGTCTCAGTCATGGTACTTTACCATAGCAATAAAAGGTAACTAATACACCAGATCAAGTAGGAAAGTTGGTGAGTATTTGCAGCTTATAGATCTTCATATAAGCGAGCCCATGTGTTGAAGAGCCCTCAAGTTTCCATATATAATCTACATATAAACTCCATATCTGTGCAGACTTCTCATATATAATTAACTTCTTTAACACTGAGATTTGTTCCCCGCTTCAATGGTCATGTATTTTTGTTATTGTTATGTGTCTGCTTTTCTTAACTCTTCTGGAAGTTGAGAAACCTTTAGGACTACAGAACTAGATTTTGGAATCACAAACCAGGAAACATGTCCTTTATCTTGTTTTAATTACCGTCCTTATTTAGTGAGTATATTTTATGCATTTTCCCAGATCGTTCTCTTTAACTGCTCTTCAAAATGGACTTCCATCCGTGCTGCCAACCCATGCTTGAGAGTTTTGAACTCACTCTGCTTCTAAGGTAGAACTTCCGAAAGATATCAGAAGAAACACAGTGAAAGAAATGGTATGCAGACTTTTCAGATCTATGCAAAGGTGAGAGCACTTAATAAAACACAATGGAAAAAATATATTGAAAACAGTCATGATGATGTGTTGATGGTTAATTTGACACAATCTAGAGTCCTCTGGGGAAGGCATTTCAATGAGGATTTCTCTACATCAGTTGCTTCGGAGCATGCCTATGAGAAACGTTCAAGTCTTAATGTGGAAAGACCCAGCCCACAGTGGAGGGCACTAGTCCTCAGGCAGGTGATCCTGGATTGTGTACATGTAGAGAGGACTGAACACAAGCAAGCATGCCTTTTTTGTTATCTCCCTGCTCTATACTATGAATGCCAACTAGCTGTTTTAAGTTCCTGCTCAGACTTCCCAGCTGTTGTACCCAGAAATGTTCATGAACCCCAAAAGACCACCAAGGAGCTGATTCAGATGCATTCACACTAGGGTCTCTTCATTCAAGCTCGAGCTTGGGCTCCCCACCAACCGTGTGACACAGCAGGAAGGTGGAGTCCTGAGCCTGGCTTTAGGCAAGTATTTATGGAGGCAAGAAAGGGGGTTATCTAGCCTGGTGCACATCTGATTAAGGGACTAGTATGGCCTTGAACATAATTGGCTGGTGTTGGGAGCCAAACCATAAACTTAATTTTTGCTTTTTTTCCTCATTGGTGGCTGTTAGGAAGTGAAGTGTCATGGGGCAGTTTTGTAACCTGGAAGTGTAGATTTGTTGGGGAATAACCTGGAAACTGGTGCTAGACAGAGGTTTTGTTGGGGGTTAACCTGGAAACTGATATTAAACACAGGTCTTGTTGTAGGGGGAGTAGCCTGGAAACTGGTGTTAGGTACGGCCTGTTAGTTGAGTTTAACCTTAGGTCAGATTCTCTAAGATGGAGTCTGAACCCAAAAGAGTCAGTCTCTCACCAGCAAAAATGGGGCAACCATTTGACTATAGCCTCAGAAGTGAAACTAAAACTACAGCAAACTTGCTAAGTAGCAGTGATGAGTTATCATTTTTGGTGGTCATTTCTTGCCAGCACCAGCAAAATTTTATAACAGGGGTTGACATGTAAAATGTAGAAGACATGAAATCCGGATAAAAATTGACATAAAATTGTATATGTGGTCAACTACTCAGTACTTAGGCACTATTTGAAAATATCAGCAAAGAGTAATTTCTTTCATTTTACAAAGTGGAAAAGGCCCTGAACATTATCTTGAGTTCAGATCCACTCTATCTAGCACCCAAAGCAGAGAAAACAGATTGGAATTATCACGCAGGTTGCCTGTCCACGGGGCGTATAGACTGTATCTCGGTTTTAGGTCAACCAGTGCTTATATTATTTGTAGACTGTCAACGTACAGTAACTATCCAGAAAACAGATTGGTGTCAGAATCAGGTATCCTGACTTCCAACATAAGTTATTAGCACCCAGTAATTAGTCTGTATGATCTTGGCCCGTTTCATCTGTCAGATGGGAATAATAATGACAGCCTTTAAGATGCCATTAAAAGATCCTGAAAGTCCTCAGAAAGCACGTGACGCTGAACAAGCTACAGGTTAGTTTTACCATCATTATTTTATAAAACTTGCACCATGACATTGAACTTTCCCATTTGCATGTAACCATTCAATTTCATCCAGTACTTATGACATGTCTAGTACTATTTTATTAGCTTTTCATCATTATCATCCAGCAAAATAGACAGGAAAGTGGAGCATAGAGAAATTAAACTCAAGTCATGTGTCCTATAGAAGAGGGCTGACGCTTAGTTCAAGGATCACACTTCAGAACCCATGTTGCCTTTAATCACTGTACAATGCCTCTCACATACTTAGTCAAATGAGCTGCCTTGCACCAAAGTAGATAATGACATCTACACTTAAGGTACATTGAGGATTAAGGTAAGTGAGACCATGAACGGATTAAAATTTCATAATTCAAAACTTGAAATGGATTTAGAGCACATCCCTCTAACGTAATTCAGTACCTCATTCACAGATCTCCAAAAACAGGAATAAGTCTGACGGAGTGTGCTCTTAACAAAGATTCTTTAATTTTATAATTAATGGCATTTAGGCAAAGGCAAATTTCAGGATTCCCTCCACATCATGCGACTAGGCAATGAAAGCTGAGCTAGAACCAGTTTCTCCAGATGCCAAAGGTGCTATTTCTACCACATCACATTGCACAAATAAGGGGGTAATTAAGTTCACTAAAGGATGGCTTTAAATGAGTCAGAACCTCTGGAGGTTTTACATCCTAACTCCAATGAAATTGTACATAAAGTGTATTTGTGTGTGTGTGTGTGTTTTAAGTCCACCAATCAGGCCTGTGACACAGTCAAAATCCAACTTTTCTATTTCAAAGCCCAAAGTCCTTTACCAAACTTGGTTTCTTATTCTCCAGATAAACTTTTCAAAGATTTCTCAAGATATGTGTGTTCCACACGTCTATGTAAGTGCTCAAATTTATTTACAGAAATACTCAAATTTTTTAGAAAAAATTTTCAGTAAAGTATGATATTTAATAATTTGTCCCAGCAAACCCAATGAACCAGAATTGTGTGGACAATTGTATCTAGTTGTTTAAGTAGACCTTGGTTTCTCCCTTTAAAATGTCAGTTGCTATGTGCTAAGTACACCAGCAGGTGACAGCCTACTGACTATTTTAAAAATAAAGCCAAACACACCCAGGTAAACCAGGGTGGTTGTCCCCCAGCCACATGAACTTGGCATGGGGGGAAAACTAGGACTGGGAATTTGAACACAATTAGGAAACAAGCAGAGGCCAGTCTGGATGGAAGTTGTGGAGGGAAGTGCAAAGAGGCCAGAGGGAGAGAGGCGTTCTCTTCAAGTGGAAAGCCTGTAAAATAATCTATGCAAATGTGAAACCAGAGTCAACATATTTGGTTAGTCTCTCTCCCTCCCCTCAACCAAAACAGAAAGATATCATCCGAAGGAGAGTCACAGAATCCCGGGCAAAGTTTCATGAACTCTTTCAGCAATTAATTCATTAAAACCAAAGGCGAATCTACCTGTGGTGCTGCCTGAGACATTTCCAGGTCAAAATCCTGAGCAGTCACAAATTTAAATAGCACAATTCCAGCAATATGAAAACACAAGGCAGTCACATACATACAAATTCTGGGGCAATTTCTGTTACGGGTGTTATTTGCCAGAGCTGACAAACCAGACAAACGTTTGTGGCTTGCAAAAGCTTGGCGGCTACTTCAGGCACACCTCATAAGCAAACAGAAGCGATTCCCTGGACCCCATTCGGGGAAGTCCTGTGCAGATCAGAGACAGGCGTGGAGAGGGGACAGACGGCAGAAGAGTCTCTGTTCTGAGCACAGGTGAAAGTCTCAAGGACATCTGTCTCCCCAGATCAAAACAGAACCCTCCAACTAGAGCAATTATTTTTAAAGGGAGCTAGGGAGATGAGGGAGGGGAGATTCACTTTAAATTTTAAAACCCAGCAGGCATCCTACAATCTTACTAAATATTCAGTCTGGAGAGGGATTTTCTAACTTGAGAGAGATTAAGAGTTACTCCAGTAATTTTGGAGGGGGGCTTAACATACAGACTCTCTCTCTCTCTCTCTCTCTCTCTCTCTCTCTCTCTCTCTCTCTCTCCCTCCCTCCCTCCCTCCCTCCCTCCCTTTCTTTCTTTCTTTCTTTTTTTTCCCACCAAGTTTGGAAGCTGCTACTGTTTGGGGAAAATTGAGGGGAGGACGTGATTACAGAAACGGAATAATAGGCCCCCCAGGCTAAGTGTTAAACAGAACCGATCACAACTCAAGGACTCAAGTGCACCAAGGGATATGGAAGGGCTCACGGGTTTTATGCTACTACGTATGGAAGAGACCAGAAGCCTCAGAGACTTGAAGAGACAGAAAAAGACTCCGACGTCACTGAGCAGAACAGAACAGGGCACTCGGAATAGGACTGAAACTACACCCAGGTGTGGGGACCCCATGGGTCCTCCCCTGCTCTGAACAGACTCGGTGACTCAGGGAGTGCCAACAGCCAATTCTGAGCTGCATTTCCCACCAAACAACAACTTCACTTCCCTCCCCTGGGACCTAAACATCCCAGACCCGGGATGTAAACAAACGCCCAGCAGGCGGCTCGATACTGGAGTCCACGGGGCGCCCCCACCATGGCTCAGACCCAGTGACCTTGTTGTCTGGCCTTTGGCCACAGTGACCAGCGTGGCCGTGTCCTGTGCCCAGCCGCCCACGCACCGTCGCAACTTCGCCGACCCCCTCCTCGGTCCCGTGCAGAGGTGATCCGTCCACTCACCCACAGCTGGAGCGCGATCCGCAGGCGCCAGGGGCACCCCGAGTCCCGAGCCCCAGAGCCAGGCGAGCAGCAGGCTGCCGAGGAAGTTGCCCAGCAACGCCATGGAGAGCGGAGGCCACTGCCCCAGGAGGCTAGGCTCGAGCTTGGGCGCCGCTGGGACCGGCAGGCCCTGGGGGTGGGGAGGAGGCCAGAGCCTTTCCTTGTGTTGACGCCCAGCAGATCACGTGTAATATCAGATTCCCCTTGAGCATGAGTTCTTCCGACCTTCTGGACTCTTTTATTTTAATATGCTTCCTTATTTCTTAGGTCAGTGGGAAAGAATGTTCTTGCTCCAACCCCATACCTGTTTTCTCCCCGGAACTCCAAGAGCGCCTACCTGACAGAGCCATTTAGCACAGGAACTTGAAAGGGCAGGGGAACCCTGCAGTGTGGTTAAGACATTTGAGTACCAGAATGGGTTTGGATTTCCTCAGTATTTGCACTACTCAGGATTCATGACAGAAATGCAAACTCCCAAGCCTCAAACCACCGCTGATAAAAGTACACATCAGCTGGGCTGGCAAGCGGTGTGTGGCTTCACAGTACGCCAAGGTGATGGGTAGGTGGAGTTGGCAAACTATGTCCCAGATTCACCAAGCTGAACCACAACTGAGTTAAAGCATGTCCTCATGCAACATACCTAGTAACTACAAATAGAGACTGTTGATTTTATACTCCAAAAGAAGTTTTGTAAATATTGGCAAAAAAGCCAGAATCCACAAACTGTTTGATAGGTATTCTTTGTTCTTTCTCTTGGGGTTTATGAGAATGCGTTCTCTTTAAAATAAAGCCCATAATTTTAATTTATAAAACGTGGGGTTTCTTTGGAGAAGAACAAACCTTTGAAAAATGCTAACCTCATAAAAGATGCGAACTGTACCATCTTGAAGAAGCTGTGCTGTGTTCAAAGGTCCTGCAAAAATACAATGCTTTAGCTGAGTTCAGGGCACTTATTATGGGAAGATGGTTGTTTTAGGTGGAGAACGGCTTTGTCTTGGGATACTGTGGCCTCTTTAATAGTCAATTGCCTTAATTTGTGTATCTAGCATACCGTTTTCATGATTAAAAGAATATCTCTATCACTAAGCTTAGTTGGTCTTTTGATTCCTACAACCCTAAAATTAAGAATACTACATCAAAACCTTATAGCTTACCTACTTTGATTTACATTCTAACAGGAACATAACTGGTAAATGTACTGATTCATGATTTTCTTTGTTCTTCAACGGTAAGTTTCTATAACCTATTCCACGTTGAAACAATCATTTAGAGAAACTGGAATCTGTGTTCTTAACCTAGGATCGCACATACTTGGTTTAGGATACACTATTTTTGTATTTTCTTCAGGTAATTTTACCACTATATTTTACAAATATATTTATTTTGCATCACAGGAAAAAAAGCCCTTGTTTTTATATCTGCATAATTTAATGATTACACCTTATGAAAAGGTTTTTTTTTTTCTTTTTCTTTTTAAATGGACACTATGTTTCCTTTCAGATCCTGCTAAACTCCTCCAAGGTTTGCTACATCATTGGGGTGATTCAAACCAATTCAAGAGCCACACATGCTTCCCAGCAACAGACAGGGCCACTTCTGAAATGTCTCAGCCTACAGTCTAAAGAGTACACGAAAGTAAAGCTGAAAAATGGTGCTGAAATGAAGAGTTATTTACCATCAAGATAGCACGAGTTCTAACGTTTTAAAAGAAAGTGAACTAGTGATCAGAATATCGATTTTTCTCATTATTACGGTGAGCCAACCAGAGATGACACAGACACAGTTGAGAGCCAATTGCAAGCCTTTATTCCAGCTGGCTAGAACTATGTTCAAGTGTTTGGGACTTAAGCTTATTCAGAGCATGTCTTTTAAAGAGAAAAACTATATCCTGGTATCTCACTTTGCATTGGCAGAGGTAGGTTTGCACAAACAAGCAGTTTAAGAGAAGCTACAATAAGTTAGCTGGGGCATCTTGGCCTTGGGTCCTACAGTAGAGTGGGATAAATTCCCACTGGATTCTCCATTAAAGAGATCAAATTCTAGTTAAACCTAAAACAGACTCAGCAAGAATACAAGATGGAGGAAACTCTGCAGTGTCTTGCCCTGTCAACCATTATTTTTCAACTTCTAAGGCATATTATAGGAAGTAAATTGGTTGTGAAATAACTTCAGTGAAGACACAAAACGCAGCGCACACATTGTGAAACCTTTAAAATGCTTGAGAACCTAAGCTGATAATGTTTTAAGTGAGTGATGAGAGCTACAGCCTCCTTTAAACTCACTAAGAAGAATCTCAAGCCTTCGGTGTCCCACACACTGATATCCCTGCAGTATAAGCCTACACCTCGAGCTCTCCAGACCCCATGCATTGTGTTTATCTGCACCAGGGAAAATGTGGGATCAAAGCCCCCAAAATAAATAATTAAATAAATAAATTTTGATGACTGTCAGTGATTATTATAGTTTCATCTCTGTTATAATGAAACATGAAACCAAGAGTGTTCAGGGAAG
The DNA here is from genome assembly GCF_008632895.1 of Mastomys coucha. Classification (NCBI taxonomy): domain Eukaryota; kingdom Metazoa; phylum Chordata; class Mammalia; order Rodentia; family Muridae; genus Mastomys; species Mastomys coucha. The sequence continues at coordinate 14,253,950 of NW_022196909.1, forward strand.
GGGTCTTCGTCTGTGTTTCATTGTTGTGAATAGACATTGAGGCCGCGGCAACACACATAAAAGAAAACATTTCATTGCTGCTTGCTTACAGTTTCAGAAATTTAGTCCATTCTCATCAAGCGTGCATGTAGATATGCTACCAAAGAAGTAGCCAATAGGGGCTGGAGAGATGGCTCAGTGGTTAAGAGCACTGACTGCTCTTCCGAAGGTCCTGAGTTCAAATCCCAGCAACCACATGGTGGCTCACAACCATCCCTAACGAGATCTGACGCCCTCTTCTGGGGTGTCTGAAGACAGCTACAGTGTACTTACATAAAATAAATAAACCTTTAAAATAAAAAAAAAAATTTAAAAAAAGAAGTAGCTGATAATTCTACATCTGAATCTGCAGGCAACATGAACAGAGAGAGCAGTTGGGCTTGGCTTGGGCTTCTGAAACCTTAAAGCCCACCCACAATGACACACTTCATCCAACAAGACTATACCTTCTAATCCTTTCAAATAGTGCCACTCCATAAGCGTTACGAACTTATGGGAGCTATTAATATTAAAACCACTACAGAAGGTAAAGTTTTCTTTCCTAAATTATAATCCATCATTAAGAGAAATCAGGTCAAGAACTCAAGATGGAGCTTGAAGCAGAAACATAGAGCGATACTGGCTCTTGCACGCACTCATTCTTCGCAAGCTTTCTTATACAGCTCAGGTCCACAGGCCCAGGGAATGGGTTCGCCCACATTGGGCTGTACCTTCCTCTACAAATTATCAACCAAGACCCCACACACATGTCCATTGGCCAATCTGATGGGCAATCTCTCAATTAGGCTCCTCTTCTCAAGTGAACCTAGGTAATGCTTAGTTGACAGTGAATGCTAACCAGTACAGTGGTCTATGAGTGGATTTTATACAACAACTTTTAGGTTAGTTTACAGATTTGAGGACTTTGAATTTCAAAAGTGTTGTTTCCTGAATCTCTTGATCAATTTGCCTTTGGTGTTGGGAAATATCCCCTTTTCTTTAACAATGTGACAGAGGAGTGAGCTGAAAGTTATTATATCTACAGACTATTAAGTGAAATAGAATTTGGTTTTGTGATGGTTTGCATATGCTTGGCCCAGGGAGTGGCACTATTAGGAGGTGTGGCCTTGTTGAAGTAGGTGTGTCACTGTGGGTGTGGGCTTAAGACCTTCATCCTAGCTGCCTGGAAGTCAGTATTCTGCTGGCAGCCTTCAGATGAAAGTATAGAACTTTCAGCTCCTCCTTCACCATGCCTGCCTGGATGCTGCCATGTTCCCACCTTAATGATAATGGACTGAACCTCTGAACCATAAACCAGCCCCAATTAAAGGTTATCCTTCTGAGAGTTGCCTTGGTCATGGTGTCTGTTCACCAGCAGTAAAACCCTAACACTAAGACAGACTTGAAGAAAAATGAGATCCAACTACCTTTAAAATTTTAAGAAGTAGAAATATCTATTAATGTTTCTATAAATATACATGAGACCTGCTAGTGCAGCCCTTGATCTCTTATACCACTGTGATGTTATTTCCTACTCCCACCCACACACCTTTTCTTTCTCTAATGTTTTGGAAATTAATACCAACAGGCTGTGTTTTCACCTACTCACAATGCACCCTTAATGCAGCAGGCCAGAGTCAATGCCTTCAAAGCAAGAGTCAGGAACTCTTGCCAGCAGGAGAGATGGTGGCTGTTAGAGACATGGAATGAACACATAATTAAAGTTCTACTTTGTAATTTTAAAGAGAGTAGATCCTCTAGTCCCAGAAACCTTAGCTAGGTAATCTTATTTTGACACTGATAATTGTACATCAAAATGTCTAATTTTGTATTTCTTTCTTATATATTAAAGTGCATGGTGAGTAGTTAAGAGAGGCAGCTCAATGCTGAGGAGCACTTGTTCTCATCCAGAGGACCAGAGTTGGGTTCCCCACACAACCAACACTGGTTCCTTACAACTACCTATAACTCCAGCTGCAGAGAACCTGGCACCTTCTTCTGTCATCTGCAGACATTCACATGCACCTACATGAACACATGCACACACACATACACACACAATTATAAAATATTTTAAAGTACACTGAGTATCTATCTCTAGGATAGAAATCAGAAATTCAAAAATGCTCCAAAATCTTCAACTGTCATGACACCACCAAGGGGAAATTCCATCCCTGACCTTAACATGGCAGATTAAATTCTAGTGCAAGTGCGTTAAATTATTTCACAAAATTACCCTCAAGTACGTGAGAAAGGTACTTGTGAAGCATAAAGCAATTTTGGGTTTGGATTATATTTCTAAGATACCTTGTTATGTACGTATATATCCTAAAATCTAATACATTTCTTTTGGGTAAGAAGTATTGAACCTGACCAGGAGTATTGAACCTGACCTATAGCAACCAGGTAATGGTACGGTTGTAGTGAACTATATAAATTAAAGGACATTTCCTTACATTTTATATTTTTACCTTAAATTCACTTATAAAAACTTAATGAAATCACAGGGTTGCAGTTTTCTTGAAGAAAACTGAGCTGAAATGCTGATTTCCAAGAGAACATTAAGAGAAACACTGACATTTGTCATTCTCAGTGTTATTTCCTAGTCACAAGAACTTAGCCATACAACTTTGATCCTTGGCTTACTCCACCAGTAGATAAATAATATCATTCCCTGCCTTGCTAGAGCTGAGAAAATGACTCAAGAGCATTTTACAAATAATAAATTTCTGTAACGTTTGTGTGTGTGTATATATAGCAAATGCAAATTAGCTATATAAAGGTATTTGTTTTTGATCTGTTAGCTCTGTTCTAATTACCTGTTCTACCCATGCCCAGGAAAAAAAAGTGGAATTGGAACACTTTCATGGATTCTCTGCATATGCTTCATTTTACCATGAAGACTTAGTTCAAGTGTAGCAAGGTGTTTGGAGGTTGGTGCTAAGAGTGGAAGAGAAAATCAACTTTTTTCTAATTGTTTTTGCTACAAAACTTTGATAAATGGCACTGTTATTCTGTGGCACTGGATTATATTTACCTTTTGTCACATGTTGAAGCTTTTTTTTCCTTTATACTGTTTTTAATAGCAAAAGATCATTTTTGTAGTCTTGCTCACTATAACCAACTTCCTTAGGTCTGACCAGATGAACTTATTAATTCCAAGTTCTTCATTGTAGTCTCAAAAATGTGGCATCTCCATATTTTTTTTGGATCACCCAGTTATCTTATGAATGGTATCATACAAGATTCAAGACTTTTTTCCAGCTTTTCTTTATGTTGTAAGAAAGGCTGCCGTATGAAAAACTCTAGTAGACAGTTTCAAGATAGATTGATGGCATTAAAAATGACAACCAGCTTTTTTTATGTTTGTATATTTTTTATTCCAATGTGGTTTGCATTCCAAAGGAAATCACAAGGTATATTCCCACTTCTAAAAAAAAGTATTGTAAAATTATTTTTTAAAAATGGAAAACAGGGTAAATTTGCATATCAAAATCCCATGAGTTGCTTGGAGTAACACTTCTTAAATTATAATTTTCTGCCTCCACACCGAAGACAAACTTATAATCAATGACCAGTGCTTCAGTAGCTGGCTAACTCTGGGACTCCAGGAAACCAAGTTGTCAAAAGTCCCATCATCTCTTCTATGCCTTTTCATAACAGCGAACAGCAACAACATCCCCAAAGGTAAGAGTCTGAAACAGTCCAAAGAGAATTGAATCTTTTTACCTAGAACCCTTCACGGCTGAATTTTTAAATTGTCATTTCTATGACTTAAATATTAGGCCAAAGAATGAGAACATATATAAGCATTAAATGTTGCATATATTCTTTGTTTCCTAACCAAACAAAAGGATGCTCATGTTTAATGAGTAAAAGCATGCTCACATTATTCAAATTCATGAAAATGAAAAGGAAGTAGAAACTGAGTTGGGAACTACGTTTTTAAAAATTCCTTTTCTGTTAAATTGTTAAGGGAACTAGAACAAATTGGATCCAAAAAAAGGCACATGGTGTCACTGTGGCCTCAACCATCTGCTTTGAAAGGGATCCTGATTCTTTTCATAGGTTTTCATAACAGTTTTCTATCCATAATCTTGATGGATATCTTTAGAAAACACAAACGTTTGAGCTCACGGTATCACGAATAACTTGTTCTAAGATCAGCAAAGACATGTGTTTCACATATGCAGTGTTCTCTCTACTTTGGCTGTCATGTTTATTTAGCTCATGTGAATATAACCTAGGTGATTAAGTGGCAGTGGCATTGAATTTTGACTCTTATGCTCTGAAGGTGAAGATTTACTACAAAATCACCTGAAAGCATTAAGGTGTGTACCCAAGGCATTCAAGCATTGGTATGATCCTGAGAATTCAGTATGCTTTTGCTGTAATCTTCATTTCAGAACTCAGTTTTGCCTGGTCACAGTCAGAATTTCTAAAGATGAGTTTTCTCTGGCTTTGGATAAACAACAAAGAAATCAAGGATACTCATAAAAAAATAACTTCAGGATAATTGTTAGAAATGAACTCTTTTCTTTGTTGATAATTCAAGAAAAATCTCTGCTCTCCAACATTCTACATGTGAGAAGTGTATTGCAGTTCAGAATAGTTCTGACTGTAATATTAAAGAAGTGGGCAATCTATTCTGTACTAGCAGCAAGAAAGGCACTAGAAAATCTTAGCAGGAGTTTGTAAAGGAAGCCCAGACAGCACCAAGAGCAATAAGCAAACATCCACATCGCTATCATATAAATAATATTTCTATTTTTAAAATGGTCTCTACAGGTCTAGATCAAGGCCTAACATTTACTATCATGAAGGAAATTATTTATAAAATTATTTTTCTATCTTATGATATTTACACACCTAGCTGTCACTGGACATATGTTGAAAACTTAGCTGTTTCATTAAAATAAAAACAACTGTAAGGAAGTAATATCTAATAGAACTAGTAAAAATTGAAGTTTCACCTTTTGTTAAAATCATTTGTACTGAGCTCTTAAAAACTAAAATATAAAATGTTTAAAATGCCTTAATTATAGTCTCTCATAAGTAACTTATCTGATATTCAGTTACTCTATGTTTTCCTATTAGTTTACTTCATGTATTTTCCTAATTAATAGCTTACTTTTAAGTTCCAATTGAAGGCTGGAGATTCATAGCAATCCCATGACCACAGTTCTTGACACACACTTTTGGGGTAAATTGATGTAAAATTTTAAAACTCTACAGGGGCCAACCTGAGGCAACAACTAGTTCTGAATTTTTCATTCCTCCTGTTTTACACATTGTTAAGGGATGGTGAAAGGCAAGTGTATCGAAGATGGAAATAAAGGTGTGGGGGAGGGACAAAAGTGGGGAGCTAAAGAAGAGAAGTCCAGAAGGAGTGAGAAAGAAAGGTAGCTAGAAGGGAAGCAGGGACAGAAAATACAGACTCCTTAGGACTTACCACGACCATCTTGCCATCCTTAATTTCTCTGACACAATTTGTTTCTTTGCCATCCCACTTCTGCACATGAATGAGCTTGTCTCCATCCAACCGAACTACAGACTGAGAGCAACAACCGAGTAAAGGGGGTTAACGGGCAGAAGTCCGCTCCTCACAGAAGTCAAACGACAGTGCTATAGGAGAGGGCCATTACTGTGTACACCACTCATAATTATTCTAGCAGCACTTCATCCTCTGTCACTTTCAAGAGTCTCTGTTTTCCAAACTGCGGCCACTCATGATTCAGCTGCCGTGTATACAGCCAGCGGCAAAAACGACATAGATCAGAAATAAAAAACAAAACAAAACAAAACAGAACTACTCACTCTGCTTGTTTAGGCAAAGCTTTGTTGTGAGATGGACTAGTTGGTCAAGCTGAGATGATCAGAAAGAAGGACCAAGGCGTGGCCTTTCTTTCAAATAAACACGGTTTAATACTCTCTAGGTAAAAGTTGCTATTAAAATGTGAAAAAATGTCCTAAAAAAGAATACCCTGCAAGTTTGGCTATGGAAATTACTCAGTGTCTGGGGTACAACTAGTGAACCCTGGAGTGTTAACTCTGGTTCCTTCTCCCTGCAGGGGAGGAATCCTCATCCCTCTTCCCATGCCCAGCAGATAAAGCTGCCTCTTACCTTACAGTTCCTGTCATCTATGCTGGTCTCTTCAAACTCTTCTCCCAGCTGGAAACTGATCTCTGTGTTCTTGAATGTGCATTGCGTCCGGATCACCACTTTGCTGCCTTCCTGACTGATAATCACCGTTGGTTTAGTCACGTTTCCCACTTGCCTAGTGGCAAAGCCCACGCCTGAAACAGCAAAGGGAGCCGGCGCGGTTAACAGCAACTTCCAAAATAGTTTCATAAAGCAGAGATCTGCTTGCCACTCTAAGAATCCAGAATTGGATTCTAAAGTGTAGTTTCCGTTCAAACCTGATTAATAGTTAATCCACTAGCCATGGACGAGGTGAGCACAAATAGGGACCCCCTCATTCCCCTCTCCTAAAGTTACAGAAACTTCCACGGACTATCAAGTGGTCCCGTTATTCGATCCTGGGCACGAAGGCAGGAAAATACCACAGTTAAGAATGTATTTAAATGGGCTATACACAGTCTAGTTTAATTAACACAATGTGCTCAGCCTGTGTCTCAGAAACCTGGAAAGTAAAAACAGGGGTTTCCAAGGATCAAAATACAGAGTTCAAAGAGAACAGGACGTCTTATTTTTACCTACCCAGAGCCTTCATGTACTCATCAAAATTCTGACTGTCTGTCAGCTTCCAGGTTGCACAGAAAGGATCTACCATCCTTGCCCTCCTAGTCAGCCGAAAATAGGTAGGAGCTGGAGGAACTCGGGTCTTACCCACCACTGTAATTCACAAAAATCCTTTGCACCTCAGCAGAAGCCCCTGCCTTCTTATTGGGGAAAAAAGCGGGCAAAAAGCCAATCGTTTGAATGGCTAACTTGTCTCTTTCCAGTAGGCTGCCGCGGGGGGAGGGGCTGGGCTGATGGCCCCAATCCTCCTGATTTGCTCAGGCCACTGGGTTAGCGGAGTAGGTCAAGATCCTCCCAGTTCACACACCACAATCCTGAACATTCCCTA
>NW_022196909.1:14261068-14283946 GCF_008632895.1 Mastomys coucha
TAGAGGGGGTTTTTCAGGTTCAGCAGGGGAAAAAAAATGGCAACTGCAGTCTCAAACTGGGAGGACAGAAAAGGAAAGAATAATAGGGCATTCAGATTGGCTTCCTTAAGGAAAGCATGCTGCTGGTTACTAATGACAGCCTCCTTAAAGCTCCCACTGAAATGCCCGATTTCCCCCCCCCCCCCCGACTAAAGGAGTCTGAAGGATGTATTTTCGTTTTCTCTTATATTTAAACTGAGAGCAAAATGCAGCCTAGAATATGCCAAACTGGGAAAAAGATACAGAGTGTGGGTGGAAAAGATACTTCGTAGATGAACTCTGTTTGAAACCTACTCAGAGTATCAATGAGACAGACAGACAGACAGTTTAGCTAGGGAGCCAGCTCTCAACGCAAACACGGTGGGTTTACCCTTCGTTCTTCCTAAGAATGTTAAGAACCAGACCAGGATGGGAAAAGAACCTTAAAAATGTGTAGTTAAGATTCATTAATGAATCAAAGAGATTCATTAATGAGAAACAAAGAGGGGAGTCTTTTCCTTCGCGTCGGGCTACAGAATCGATGTGGAAAAGCTGGACAGACAACCAGTTAGTAAAGATCTTAAAGGACATTTGGGTTTCCTAAGATCACATCTACCTAAATCTGAGGCTTGCATAAGCAGGGAGACAGGAACTGGAGGGGTGGTGGGAATGTCCCTACGAACATCCTTATAGAGCTTGCCTATAGTTTGTGCCAGCTCAGCATACAAGGATGACAGAATAGCTGGAAGGTTCTAACAGAGGAGTTAGAGGGGTCTGTGAATTTCCTCTTCACCTCGTGAGTCTCCCTGCTCTATAAATGTATGTATCCAATAAAAGGACATTTTCCCAGGCTCAGAGGGAGAGAGAGAGCCAGGAGTCTGACAAGGCAAGCCCTGCTCTTCCCACAGCCCAGCTTGAGTCTCAGCTCAGGATGAATGCATTCCATTCTGCAATACATGTGGAAGACAAGGGCTCAGAACACTTTTTAGCCTACTGCTATGCTAGCTGGGTGGCAGTGCAACCTGTTTATCAAATTTTCCTTCAAGTCTGCTCTACATAGGTGAATAGTTCCACCAACTTGTGGAACCTACCGCAACCTTACCAATGGTTTCTAGTGGTTTACTTTCACAAATGAAACTTGATGGAGACTTAGCTCATTTTGCTTGCCCAGTATTTAGCAGTCATCCCCCGAAACCCCCACCAGCCCAACACACAATCCATTTCAATGTAAGCAAGTTCTGGCTTTGCCTGATTCTTTAGCAACAGATACCACACTGTTCTCAAAATATCTCCTGGAAACAAGCAACCTTTCAAATACAAATTTGCATTCCCCTCACTACTAAGGACACTGAACATTTTTTTATGTGCTTTTCTGTATTTTGTGTATTGTTCCTGCAGTGATTATTTAAATATTTTCCTCCTTTAAAGGAGGGGGTTTTCCCCTTTCTGTTGTGCTATAGCTATTCTGTGCATAGTTAAGCTATTTGGTAGATAGGTGTTTTTGCAAAAAAAAAAAAAAAATCCTTTTTATTTTTCTTTGTTTTCTTGGTTAGAACAAAAATTTCATTAATACACCAAAATTTATTATACATGCATCTTAAGAATGTATAAATTGAATTTAGTTAATGGTACCACAGTATAGTTAGTTGTTTCAAATTTCTTAATCTGATCTTGACTTCTTACATAAACCTTTATTTAAATCCTTCTTGCTCTCAAGTTGAAGATAGAAACTTGAAGTATCATCTAAGCCATCCCTGCCCCTGATATTTGAAGGAAGTAGGGCAGGTGTTAAACACCTCAGCTTAGCGTGCTAAAATATTTGTCTTTATCCATTTATCCTCTCTGTTTTTCAGACAAACAATATGACAGGAAGGGCTTATTCTAACTGAAAGTGCATATGCATATAATTCCTTTATATAGAATTATAATTCTATACATTTTACAATTCCTTTCATAGGAAACATTTTGTAGATTTCATATTGATATACAGAGGAAAATATTGCTCTGTAGATATGTAGAGTAGAACTTTTGGAAGACCCAATCTATTTTGTGACTACCTAAACCAACACACCTGAGCAAATTCTAATTACTCACTATATAATATACACTTAATAAAATATACACAGAATACTTACTGCTTTAAACAAGAGCATAATTGACTCTGCATTGAAACAGTTCTAGAGCAGAAACTGTATTTGCTGTGCTAAGATAAATTCAACTAATATTTTTCCCCAAATTCCCTTAAACCTTGGAGTACTGTATGACTCTGTTGAGGATGTAATAATTTACATGCATCATAATATCAAGAAGGAAAGGTGATAGACTGACTGACTGAGCTTTCTCCTAGCGCTAATCTCTGTACATATTAACTAGTAATAATGAGACCACTAAACATTTCCATGACCGGTAGTGCTGGCTCAGTGATAGAGAATGTGCAAGGCTCCATTGACAGCAAGCCAAGGGGAAAGAATGAAATCCATTAGAAAGATCTACTTATTTAAAGTAGTAAAAGAAAGGGGAGAGAGGGACTTGGAGAGATCTTGGCAAATCTCCATACAATGCTGACTCTCCAGGGGCTTGCTTTCTAACAGCATTCCCTTTTAAGAAAACAGACAGTAGCCATACATTTTCACCACTTGAAAAGAAAAAAAAAAGCATATCTGGTTTGATGTGGAGGTCCCTGATCCACTTGGACTTGAGCTTTGTACAAGGAGATAGGAGTGGATCGATTTGCATTCTTCTGCATGCTAATTGCCAGTTGAGCCAGCGCCATCTGTTGAAAATGCTGTCTTTTTTTCCATTGGGTGGTTTTAGCTCCTTTGTCAAATATCAAGTGACCATAGGTGTGTGGGTTCATTTCTGGGTCTTCAATTCTATTCTATTGATCCACCTGCCTGTCACTGTACCAATACCATACAGTTTTGACCACAATTGCTCTGTAGTACAGCTTAAGGTCAGGGATGGTGATTCCACCAGAGGTTCTTTGATTGTTGAGAATAGTTTTTGCTATCTTAGGTTTTTTTGTTATTCCAGATGAATTTGCCAACTGCTCTTTCCAAGACTGTGAAAAACTGAATTGGAATTTTGTCAGGGATTGCATTGAATTTGTAGATTGCTTTTGGCAAGATGGCCATTTTTACTATATTAATCCTGCCAATCCATGAGCATGGGAGATCTTCTGAGATCTTCTTTGATTTTCTTCTTCAGAGACTTGAAGTTCTTGTCATACAGATCTTTTACTTACTTAGTTAGAGTCACACCAAGGTATTTTATAATACTTGTGACTATTGTGAAGGGTGTTGTTTCCCTAATTTCTTTTTCAGCCTGTTTATCCTTTGTGTAGAGGAAGGCCACTGATTTGCTTGAGTTAATTTTATATCCAGCTACTTTGCTGAAGTTGTTTATAAGAGTTAGAAATTCTCTGGTGGAATTTTTCGAGTCACTTAAGTATGCTATCATATTATCTGCAAATAGAGATAATTTGACTTCTTCATTTCCAATTTGTATGCCTTTGATCTCCTTTTGTTGTCTAATTGCTCTGTCTAGGACTTCAAGTACAATATTGAATAGGTAGGAAGAGAGTGGGTAGCCTTGCCTAGTCCCTGATTTTAGTGGAAGTAGGGAAGAGCCTGGAGCATATAGGCATAGGGGAAATTTTCCTGCATAGAACACCAATAGCTCATGCCCTAAGATCAAGAATTGACAAATGGGACCTCATAAAATTGCAAAGCTTCTCTAAGGCAAACCAACAGATTGGGCAAAGATCTTTACCAATCCTATATCTGATAGAGGGCTAAAATCCAAAATATACAAAGAACTCAAGAAGTTATACTCCAGAGAATCAAATAGCCCTATTAAAAAATGGGGTACAGAGCTAAACAAAGAATTCTCAACTGAGGAATACCAAATGGCTGAGAAGCACCTAAAGAAATGTTCAACATCCTTAGTCATCAGGGAAATGCAAAATAAAACAACCTTGAGATTCCACCTCACACCTGTCAGAATGATTAAGATCAAAAACACAGGTGACAGAGGTGCTGGCAAGGTTGTGGAGAAAGAGGAACACTCCTTCATTGCTGGTGGGATTGCAAGCTGGTACAACCACTCTGGAAATCAGTTTGGCGGTTCCTCAGGAAACTGGACATAGTACTACCAGAGGAACCAGCTATACCACTCCTGGGCATATATCCAGAAAATGCTCCAACATGTAATAAGGACACATGCCCCACTATGTTCATAGCAGCCTTATTGATAATAGCCAGAAACTGGAAACAACCCAGATGTCCCTCAACAGAGGAATGGATACAGAAAATGTGGTACATTTACACAATGGAGTACTACTCTACTATTAAAAACAATGAATTTATGAAATTCTTAGGGAAATGGATGGATCTGGAGAATATCATCTTGAGTGAGGTAACCCAATCACAAAAGAACACACATGGTATGCATTCTCTGATAAGTGGATATTAGCTCAGAAGCTCACAATACCCAAAATACAACCCACAAACCACAAGAAACTCAAGAAGAAGGAAGACCAAAGTGTGGATGCTTCATTCCTTCTTAGAAGGGGGAACAAAATACCCATGGAAGGAGTTGCAGAGACAAACTATGGAGCAGAGACTGAAAGAAGGACAATTCAGAGACTGTTCCACCTGGGAATCCTTTCCATATTCAATTATCAAACCAGACACTATTGTGGATGTCAGCAAGTGTTGGCTGATAGCAGCCTGATATAGCTGTCTCCTGAGAGGCTCTGACAGTACCTGACTAATACAGAAGTAGAGACCCACAGCCATCCATTGGTCTGAGCATAGGGTCCCCAGTGAAGAAGCTAGAGAAAGGACCCAGGGAGCTGAAGGGTTTGCAGCCCCTTAGGACGAACAACAATATGAACTAACTAGTATCCTTAGAGCTCCCAGGGACTAAACCATCAACCAAAGAACACACATGGTGGGACTCATGGCTCCAGCTGCATATGTAGCAGAGGATGGCCTAGTCGGTCATCAATGGGAAAAGAGAGGCCCTTGGTCTTGTGAAGGTTTATGCCCTAGTGTAGGGGAATGCCAGGGCCAGGAAGTGGGAGAGAGTGGGTTGGTGAGCAGGGAGAGGAGAGAGGAAACAGGGTTTGGTTTTTGGTTTTGCTTTTGCTTTTGTAATTAATAAATTAAAATTTAAAAAAAATGTTAAAAAAAAAAAAAGTCAACCAAGATCCTGACTTGCAGAATTCTAAGCATCTCTTAGTAGATGCTAAGAGAGACAATCAAAGTTCAAGATATTTACTTGAATTTCTTCTCATCATCAAATTATACAAAATCCTAAGGGAACGTCTTCATTGTCGAAATGAAAATGTGACTTATGCTGATTGTACTGTTGATGCACAGCGCCCCTGTAATCGGCAAGAGAGAAAAGACTAGACACCCTCTCCCCCTCCCCTTTTTCTGAAATGAGCTCACCTGTCTATCTTACCTACACTTTCTTGTGCCTTCTCCACAACCAAGAAGCTAAAACTGCTCAGTGCCTCAGGTGCTTAGAGTCAGGAAGATCAGAACCTACAAGCCCAGGGTCAATGTGACTCTGATAACTGAATTTGATGGAGAAGGTACCGAGACAGTGATGGGATGAAACAGTGGCCCATCGGTTCCTTAGTGATGAAAAGTTTGTGGTTTGGTACTCGCAGAAAATACCTAGCTTGGACCAGAAAGCAAATGTAACTCCATGTGGCAAAATTTAAAGAGGTCAGGATAACATTTCCTCTCTTTTCTTCTCTTTTCTACTTCCTGCTGTTTCGTGCTTTCTACCTCACTTTATCTAAGAGGCCTCTTCCTCATATTTTCTTAAATGTTGACTATAAAGTAAGTCTTTAGATTCCTTCCAGAGAGACAAAGTGACTCAGAAAATAGTTTTTCTTATACCAAGACTGTTATAAAACTTTCAGGTTCAGGACCTTCTCTCCTTAGATTATTCATGTGCAACAGCTCTGCCAGGAAAAAAAAAAAAAAAACATCTCTCTCTTCTCAACTCCTTATCAATTTCTGCTGTCAGCATTTAGCTCAAATATTATTTCCTCACAGGAGACCAATCCAGAACTTTGCAGTTATGCCATCTTATTATTTTATGTCTTTTCCACATGTCATAATTCAGCTAAATATGTTTATAATTCATTGTTTAGTATCTTTCTTTCTCATAGAAACACAAGTGCTTGATGCACCTGTTTTACTCTGGGACATAGTTCATGCTCATTATCTGCCCCCATATGAAATCCACAGTGTGTGCAAGCAACAAAAGAATGATCACAGAGAACGAAAGAACGCCAAAAAGATGATACATTGCTACCTATATGGTCTTCCGGGTCTTTATGCAAACCTTTTTCTCTTTACAAACTGTATGGTCTCCAAGGCAAGCTACCCAAGCTTCCTCTTTATTCCTGTCATATTAGCATTTAGATGTGTTACGACTCTATTTGACAGTATGAACCTGTGTGAGTGGGGCCTAAAAATGCAGCAGACTAAGGACTTGTGCAATAGCCAGTTTTATTCAGAGCATAAGACAAATATATATATATGCATATATATACATATATGTGTATATATACATACATATATATCAGATACATACATATATCCCAGAACATTCCTCACAAGCTTCATTCATAGACCATGATCTAACAAAGTGGATATTAACACTAAGGTTTTAGGTTCCTCTTTAACATTTGAAGAAAACCCATATACAATGGTCTAGGAGAATATTCAAATGCATGATGTACACCTTAATACAAGTGTGGAACAATCCTGTTTCTTGTCTAATCGGAAAGAGTCATGTTAACAGATACACATAGAGAACACTCTTTCATTGTATCCTCAGGACTACTTATTATGGGTTGTCTTCATCTGTATATCAATAGGGCTTTTGTTTGTTATTGTTGCTTTTACAGGCTTTGAGATTTTCATTTTCTTTCTACATAAAATATCAAAATAAGCATTAAGGAATGAGTAGGAGACAGCTAGCTTGTTAAAGGAAAGTATTAATTTAGGATACAATGAAGACTAAAGAAAACCCTGGATCTGTTTTTAATAGAGCAAGATGAATATAGGGAATTAGATGCTAACAGAACTCTCTAAAGAGTTGAGGTAAGAGATTTCAGGCTGAGCTAAACTGTGGGAACACTCTCAGTTCACTACCAGAGAAATCAGCTTCTTTCAGGAGAAGTGTTCTATAGTATTATCATGTGTATGCAGATTTAGGAAGCTCTGTCTGCAAGTGCTAGCTTCAGCAATTATTCTGCTTTAACTGCTTTGCAGAAACGAGAACGTTTCACTCAGAAATATCAATTGCAAAACCACACCATATGGATCCGATCTCAGCACCAAATTTCTTTCATACTTTCTCCTTGACCTGTTAAAAATCTTCATTCCGATCACATCCTAGTTTATAGGACTTGTAGAACCTACTTTAAGTGAAGATGTGGCTGGCATGTTGAGGTGTCCTCTAGCTTCTCTAGGGGATGAAGGACCACAGAGGGCAGTAGAATCGCGTATAAATTAATGGCATGACTACTCCATGGTATGGTTTAAGGAGATGTTTATATGAGAGAGAAAACAGCTAGAGTCATCTGGAAGAGTCCAGAGTAGAGAGAGAAAGGAATATACTGAACATGGCCAGCAGACTGAAAATGGCTGTGAGAGAAAGAGGAACAGAACAGAGACAGAAAGGGAGAAAGGGAGAGAGGAACAGAGGAACAGAGGAAGACAAAAGGAGTGGACAAAAGAAAGGACTAAGAGAGCACATATCCACAACAGGGTTAGAAGGAGAAAGAGAAAGAGCAGGGAGAGAAGCTCTTGAGCTTGAGGAAGTTCAGCACATGATAGAGGGAGAAGAGCTTAGAAGGGCCAGCTAGCTAGCAAGGACTTTGAAATGTGGAATAAGTACTTGTGATACTTAGGGAGGCTGCAGACCAGCCTGTGATTTGATACACTAATGGGCACCACAGTTCGCCATTTGTTTCCTTCTGCCAGTGGCTCCTTTTGGTAGAGGGCAGCTGGCTTCAGAAATTCCTATAGGATGCTGGTTCTTGTCTAACTGCCAGAATTTGAAAAATCACATGTCAGACAAATCAATCATTTACACTGCCTCTCTGACACACACAGAGGGACAGAATCCAAAAAAATTAAAAATAAAATAAAAACAAAAACTAGAAAGAAAGGAGGAAGGGAAGGAAGAAAGAAAGGAAGGAAGAAAGAAAGAAAGAAAGAGAGAGAGAGAGAAAGAGAGAGAGAAAGAAAGAGAGAGAGAGAAAGAGAGAAAGAAAGAAAGAAAGAAGAAAGAAAGAGAAAGAAAGAGAAAGAAAGAAAGAAAGAGAAAGAAAGAAAGAAAGAGAAGGAAGGAAGGCAGGCAAAGCTCTTGTGTGTTTCATTATACTGTTAGAGAACAGTAGATTTTAAAATTGGCTCATTGATAGAAATTCCTTAGGACATATCAATCCCAAGTTTTCCCACAAAGATTTTGACAGAGCTGACCTGAAGTATTGAAAAATAAAATCTTAGGATGAAATTAGACATAATTCATATAATGCTTGATGCCACATTCCATTGCACATTGTCAGAATCACCTTGGTAAATCTGATTTCTGATTTCCATAAGTACAAAGTAATCCTACAACACAAATGACCCTATGGCATTCTTGCCTACCAAGGATTGCTGAAATACTGTATTACTTATACCACAGATGACCCTTTATTGGGAAAAAGCATTGTATGATATTTAGCAAGGAAGAAACCACATAGTCCATAAGAATCCCAAAGATAGAAAGTGCTAAGTTGAGGTTATTGTGCACAGCTGTATTTTAATGTAAGTTTGCTTTAATCATAAAACAAATTTCCAACATTTCACAAAGTTTAATTATCTCTATTAATTTTTAAGAGAGCATTTCTGAAGACATTTGAGAAGTCTTATTCCAAGAAAGAATCTGGTCCAATTAGGTCTTCAGATAAATAAGATATTTCCATATTCATTTTACAGGAAAAAAAAACTAGACTCATATAAGAATTGTATATAAATATTTTCTAGATAAACTTTAAGCCTTTGCAACATATTATTTTCTAAATAATTTATTGGAGCAAGGATCAATAGAATTTAAGCAATAACATCATTATAAATTGTAAACAGCTTATTGAAACATCTGATATTTTTCCTGTGTTAGTTGACTGAAAAACAGCATTGTACATTTGAAACTGTGTCACTAACTTATATCTTCTTCATTTACAAACAACTTTTTTAGATATTGGGGATATTTCTCATTTTGTACAGTGCTTTCTTAGTGTCAGGTCCAAAGGAAACTCCATTTCCCTAAATTCTGACAATTAGAAACCAGTAGTCCTCAGAAAACTATGAAGCCCATTCCCCTCTGCCAAAAATAACTATTTCCTTTTTCACTGGCAGTAGGAACAAATGGCTATCTGTTATGTCTATTAGCATATCAAAGCACAGGCTAGACTCCAGGCTTCCTCAGCATCACAAATACCTCTTGCTGGAGATCTGGCTCTTCTCAGATCTTCTCACTGCCAACCCCACCCCCAAGCTTCCTTCTGCCCTGAGGAATTCCCCTCCCCGCAGCGTATAACCCTGCTATTTTGGCTATGTGCTGTCTCGGTACTACTCTCTTTTGCCCATCCCCTTTTCTTTA
Organism: Mastomys coucha; assembly: GCF_008632895.1. NCBI lineage: Eukaryota > Metazoa > Chordata > Mammalia > Rodentia > Muridae > Mastomys > Mastomys coucha. Next base: position 14,270,768 of record NW_022196909.1, read on the forward strand.
TCTCTCATTCTCCTCCTTCTCTTACCTCTCTGCCTTGATCCAGTTCTGGTCTTCTGGCCATGTTCCATCTACTACTTTCTCTCTCTGCTCTGGATTTTTCCAGATGCATCTAGAGGTTCTCTCCCTAATATCTACAATAAAAACCTTTCCCTTAATCATACCATCGAGCACTACCATCACTAGCTTATGCACCTACCCTATAAGAAGCTTTGAATTAGATTTCCAAAACCACATAAAAGTAGGCATGGTAGAACATGCTTTTGACGGCAGCATTCAGGAGACAGAAGGACAGCTTCACACACACACACAAACATACACACAAACAGACACACACACAAACACACACACACAAATACAATAACCTTTTAAAACTACAAGATTGTTGGGAATTGGCTCTACTGCTTGATCTTCATTTGGCTCCCAAAATATGCTGAGGGCCCCTCCCCCCAGCTGGCTTTGATTAGTAATGAAGAATTGAGATGCAGCCAATGGCTAGGCAGGGAGACAGAGGTGGCACGTTTAGATTGCTCAGGCAAGGGATGGGGAAAGGAGGGGCGGGAAGAACAGACAGAATTACCATAATGGAGGAGCAAAGAAAACAGACTTAAAGGCACACCTGCATGTAATAATCCAGGAAAAGTGGTCCTGGTGGCCACTCTCCTGGTTATGTCTGGAATGGCAGAGATGAAATATAGATTTTTAAAAGATGTTAATTCAGGAATACCAGAGGAGAATGTGTGCTAGCCGAGGTGAGGTTTAGAAGTGCCCAGTCATTTGAGCTTATCAAAATTACCTGCTGTGTGTGTGTGTGTGTGTGTGTGTGTGTTTCATTTTTGAATCCAGAGATCTTGGGGGGGGGCGTGCAGAGAAAATGTGCATGCCACACCAGGAGCCTAAAGCAGATTACTCAATTCACTGTTACTGAAGATAAATGGAAACATTGAAGTTACTTTGGTTTTGGTAGTGTTTGTAATCATATAGGAGTTGATTTATTTAGGAAATTGCAAAGTTCCTAAATTTTCTGGGTTTTTTACTTGTTTTGTTTTGTTTTGTTTGTTTGTTTGAGACATGGTTTCTCTGTGTAACAGTCGTGGCTTCCCTAGAATTGCTTTGTAGAACAGGGTAGCCTGTCCCTCACCCACTCCCCACTACCCCACCTCACCCCCAAGTGCTAGGATCAAAGCTTGTCCACTACCACTGCCTGGTTACTGATATTTAATTGATTTGGAAAAGGCTAATATTTTGAAGATATTTTAAGGAAGTTTAATATAAGGGACTCTATGGAGAAACCTCAGCAAGTTAAGGCATTACTAAAACTCGAATATTCGCTGAATCTGTTTGCTTCGGCCACAGAAGGTGCTAACCATCAAAGGGAATTAACTGCATCTAAACAAAATATATATGAGAATGAATTTTATATAATTATATGTTCCTAGAAATGAACCTACAGTGAAGGAAGACTCCGTAAACTATAATTTATCAGTGTATGTTATCTACAGATTACAAGTTTTCAGACAATTTTGGTCTGATAGTCTCTTAGTTAGTGTATGCTAGTTTTATGACAGTGTAATACATAATACACAAGAGGAAATTCGACGTAGTTAGATGGCATTGTTTGCAAAACCTTTCTGCCTGGGATGGGAGCCCTTGCCAACATCTTGATGTCATTAAATTACAAGGTAAGTTTTCAAGTATAGCTTATAGTTTCTTGCTTCTTCTGTTGCTTGGGGAAAGACTCAAGTTACGGCTTTCCTTGTGTTGTTTTAGGTCATGTCAGACAGATGTGGAACTGCACTTATTTCCTTCTTTTTAAGAAGAGGCCAAATGTTGGTGACAAAATTTTTCTTAGAGAGATGCAACATATAGGGGAACCATGACAGACCAAAGTACAGATAACACCGAAGTTCAACTTGGTGAGTCAATGAGTTTTATTGGGATTACTTAGAGTAATGCGTGAGAGGCTATTTACAGAATCAAAATTACTCAAAGGCAGATGCATCACCTAAGCTCACACCACATTGGGGGCAGCTCACAAAGCTGGGGACCCAGAGCACACTGCACAGGCACTGCAGGCAGCTCAGCAGGTTGGAAAGTGTCCCTTTCAGGTGCTTCGGTCAGTCTAAACTTCTTCCAGGTAGCTCAGCTGGTTTCTGTTTCTTCCCGAAAGCTGATCTTGTCTCACAGCCTTTTTAACAGTCTGAATATTCTTTGCAGCTTGGCTTGTCTGAGAGTCTTTTTTGCTCACTCTGGATGGGAAGGGCCTAATGATTCTGGTCAGTTTCAGGGTCTTCTTGAAACTATTCTGAGTTGCTTATCTTCCTGTTGAAGGAACTGGAAAGATTGGACCAAAGTTAGATGGAATCCAATAAGACGACATCAAATCCTGCAGCTCTATGTCTCCTATCTGAGGCTCTTGGTGATACTGTCTAGGCTCCAACAGATCTGGGCAGGCCTCGTCTTCCAGTTCTGCTCATGGTGCCCCAGTGACACAGTAGCCTGGCTCAGTCTAAATCTACTCCATGAAGTTTCTCTTTGAAGATGTTGTATGGTCTCAGTGTCTCCAGTATCTTGTGGTCTTAACTGCAATTTAGGGTTTACCTTTGCACAATGAATCTCCAGGGAGTCCTTTTAGGAAATTCAGTGCTGCCACCCATGGCTCAGCCTTGGCAGCTTTCTGCAATCTCAGTGAAAGCCTTTCTGTCTACATAACTCTTGTATGTTAAATGGCCCCAAAACCAAAATCATATGGATGAGTCTTACAATATCCGTCTCTAGTTTGAGATGTTGTCTGACCCCTATTCTTAGGTCAGTCTTTCTACAATGTAGATTCATTTGATTATTAAAAACTCAAGGCCAGATGGTGGTGGCGCACGCCTTTAATCTAAGCACTTGGGAGGCAGAGGCAGGCAGATTTCTGAGTTCGAGGCCAGCCTGGTCTACAGAGTGAGTTCCAGGACAGCCAGGACTACACAGAGAAACCCTGTCTCGTGAAACCAAAAAAAAAAAAAAAACTTCAAGCTTTCTACAACTTTACTATTATTTAAAAAATGACTGCATTATTATTTTTGATAGCTATAAAGTATTTCTATATTTATAATAAGTTATTATGCTATTATTATATTTTTATTACTTTGCCACAGATCATGTGTGAGAGGACAACCTGCAGATGTCAGTTCTCTTTTTCTACGCTGTGGTTCCTTAGGCAAAAACAACTCAGATCAACAGAAATGGTGGAAAGTATATTTTTCTACTGAGCTATCTCACTGGTCCATATCATTTTATTCTTAATAATTCATTAGGCAATTTTCAATGTAAATGGACATAACATATATACCTAATTGTGTTTTAATTTTTTTGCCTTTCAACTTAAATTTTCTTATGTCATTGGACTGTCTAAATGTTTCAATTCAATGTCAAATATTACTTATTTGACTAAATCCTGACTTATTGTCTCATTTTTTATTTTTAAAAGAATCCTAATGTTCACCTATTTATTGTGTTGCCTTCAACTGTCTCAGGTAATATGATTATATAAAATATTGACCTTAAATTCCTAATAATTTTAATCAATTTATCATGATATGCTTACAGAGTCCGTGGGCTTTGTTGTTGTTATCATCTAACATAGTGTGAATTTTACAGACTTAAGATAACACAAGAGCTCTTTGTTCTATTTCACCACCTCCTTCCTGGTTATGGAGTAAGATTGTATAACCCAGGAATCCTATAGCACCCTTCCTTAGATATTTCCAGTTGGGTTCTGTCTCCCAGCCTGCACTTTCATCACACCAGATATAAAAGAAGCCAATGTCTGGAAGTAGCAGATGGCATCAACATGGAAGTATTATTACCGGCAACAAATATTTTATAATAACTTTAAGCGCAAATGACAGGTATAACTAATACAGGGTAAAAATAATACTTCAGAGGTTAGGCATGATATTGGGGCAAAAGTACATAGGAGTAGATTTCACAATTATTTCTTTATGGGTTTACAAGCCTACTCTGTAAGCATTGGAAAGAGGAGCTGTCAGTTATGATACGGGCAGCATGGAACACGGGGAAAACCCTCCTACCTTTATAACAAGTCCTACTCTAGGTGGTTAGTTCTGTTTTTTTTTTTTTTTTTTTTTTTTTTTTTTTTTTTTTTTTTTTTTTTTTTTTTTTTGGTTTTTTCGAGACAGGGTTTCTCTGTATAGTCCTGGCTGTCCTGGAGCTCACTCTGTAGACCAGGCTGGCCTTGAACTCAGAAATCCGCCTGCCTCTGCCTCCCAAGTGCTGGGATTAAAGGCGTGTGCCACCACTGCCCGGCAGTTCTGTTTTTAAAATATGTATAAACAATCAAATCCATGGTATAAACCACCACCAGCAGCACCACCAATGATGATGATGATGATGATGATGATGATGATATGATGGTGATGGTGATGGTGATGGTGATGGTGATGATGATGATGATGATGATGATAGTAAAACACTATATTACCTTGAAGACAGAGAGTAAAAAAAAATGGTCTAGTAAATGGCTTCTTAAAGCAAAAACAAACAAACAAAACAAAACAACAAAAACTCCCCAAACAAACAGACAAAAAACAAATGGCATTAATATGTTATATATGTCCAGGATTCCCATAAAACAAAAGCAAGACTCTTCCAGGAAAGGACAGACTGGGATAAGAAGATGAGTCAGATGAACAGCAGGAAAAGGGTTAAATTTAAAAGTAAGCTGATCAAATGATTTAGAAATAATAATTAAAAAGAAGAAATTAGACCAATAGAGAGACAATAATGACTAGAATATTACCTGTGAAATACAGGTAATTCTAAAATGCAGAGGCTTTATGCATAACAGAAACATTAAAAATAAGAGAAGTGCAAGGGGCAGGAGTGGCTTACATCTTTGATCTCATCATTTGGCAGGCAGAGGCAGGCAGATCTCTGAGTTCGAGCCCAACCTGGTCTTTAGAGTGAGTTCCACAACAGCAAAGGCTACAGAGAGTTTTCTGGAAGCCACACAACCAAACAGACACACAGACAGACAAGACATGTGCAACCTAGATACTGAAGTTACCAACAAATATATCGAAGCAATTGGAATAAAGATATAAAGTAAATTCCAAGGAACTTTTCTGTAGCTGATGATAAGTATTATGAATACAAGTCACTATATCACACATAGATATTAAATAAAAAAAGAGACCCCAAATTTTCCAGCCATAGAAATGTTTTAAATCAAACATAATTATAAAGTTAAATATAAAAATATAAAAATAAGGGAATATAAAAAATAAGGCAATATAAAAATAAGGGAAGTAGTTAACCAAAGAAAATGATGCTTAAATTTTAGTAATAACTAGTAGTTTTGCCATATTCTTTCCTAGCAAGTTTGAGACAGCCCGTCAACACAGAGCAATACCACAGATATCTTGACATTCATTTATTAGAATACAAAACAGAGCTTTTCTTTGAAAACCTATTTAGCTGACTTTCTTTATAATATTTAGCATATGTGACTTATCTGCAGAAATGGACTTCACTGGGCAGTAGACTTGACAGCCCATTTTCTTGTGAAATCCGATCTCTTGTAGATTTAGTAAAGTTTTATCATGAGATAGCCAATTGCTCCCTGAAATAAGCCAAAAGTTGTTATCAAATCATGTTTCAAACTCCTCAGGTGTAAAATGACAACGACAAATGATAATTTGAACAATGACAAATATATTAAGGTAATAATTTTTACCTCAAAGAGAAGACCCAGTTCAGCTGGAAAGAGACTAGGTTTGGTGGGTTTTGTCACTTTTGGGATTTTTAACATCAAAGTCAAACACGCATATTTTTTCAAAAGAACAGATCTTAAAAAACTGGGCAATGTCTCACTTCAAGATTTCCTTTGAAAGTCGGGCAGTGGTGGCGCAGGCCTTTAATCCCAGCACTTGGGAGGCAGAGGCAGGTGGACTTCTGAGTTCGAGGCCAGCCTGGTCTACAGAGTGAGTCTCAGGACAGCCAGGGCTATACAGAGAAACCCTGTCTCGGAAAAAAAAAATAAAAAACAAAAAACAAAACAAAAAAAAAGATTTCCTTTGAGTAGCTTCTTGTCAAAAAATTTAACAGATCACAACTGAAAGAAAATTTATACAATTTCCAAAAATATTGCATCATTATTATATGTAGTCTTCCAGTTTAGCCACAAAGAAATTTTAGCTCACTTATTCAAAAGGTTGAGATGTCTTTCAGTACCCTATGCATTTCTCCATAGGTTTGGGTTCTCAACCCTGTTGATCTCTTCAAGGATTGGAAAAATGAGCACAGTAGAAACAACACAGAACAAAGCTCTACAACCCAGAGGTTGGTGCTGTTAATCCTAAATCTGTTCAATCCAGTACTTAGATTAATATACTAATCTCTGAATGTCCTACATTAGAATCCTCTTATGAAAAGATTTTCGGTTGGGAAGTGGTGGTGCATGCCTTTAATCCCAGCACTTGGGAGGCAGAGGCAGGCAGATTTCTGAGTTCGAGGCCAGCCTGGTCTACAGAGTGAGTACCAGGACAGCCAGGGTTACACAGAAAAACCCTGTCTCGAAAAACAAAAAATAACAAAGAAAAGATTTTCTTTAGAAAGTATACTGAGCAGGTTAAAAGGGTAGAATATATCTGTAGATAAATTATTTAACCAGGCTCATTTGTCATCATTGTTTGGAAATGACAATATCCCCCAGACCGTCTTTTTGGCTCTTTTTTAGTGTCCTATAATTCTTTGGTATGTCTACATTACTTTGCTTATTTAACTTCGTGGAAACCCTGATTGACAAGATGAGAAAATTTTGACCTTTGTGTATGTTAACAGTTTGCTTGTAGGAAAACATTACCTAACCCTCATGAAGCAATCACTAGATGTTTTCATGATTCTAATTCAAGGCAAATAAAAAACAGTTCTACTGAAATAACGCTTGGAGATACAAATACCTTTCATGTTTTCAAAGACAGAATTTGGAAAGGGAATCAGAGCTGGCATCATTGTTTGAGCTTTTCCAGTAAATGAACTTGACCTTACCCTGGAAATCCTATAAATGGAAAAGGATATATATTCTGTTAGAAAAATACGACATTTGCTCTTTGCTAAAAGAACAACTTATTTAAACAACAACAAAAAAAAATGACATGCAAGTAGTCAATTGGATAATGAATATAAAATAGTCTCCAATCTTATTTTTCAAAGTCAAAAATGAAGGAAATACAGCTAAAGGAGTCAAGAATAACTAGACAATAAAACAGCCAAGAAAATGAACTAACTGAAAGACAGAAGTACAGCAACCAGGGCAGTGGTGGCTCATGCTTTCAATCCCAGCACTCGAGAGACAGAATTAGGCAGATCTCTGTGAGTTCAAGGACAAACTGGTCTACAGAGCTAGTTCCAGGATAGCCTGGGCTACACAGAGAAACTCTGTCTCAAAAAACAACTAACAAACAAGCAAACAAAACCAAAACAACAACAACAAAAATCAGGAACAAAGGGAACAAAGAACAGATAGATGGGGCCAATTAAAAACAAAGAATAAAGAAACTTATTGCCAGCTAGACATGGCACATGCCTATAATCTTAGCACTTGGAAGCCATGCAGCAGGACTTTGAGGTCAACCTGAACTCCATAGTGAAATCCAGTCTCAAATCCATGAAGACTAAGATATTACTCAGTGGTAGAGCATTTGCATAAAATGTACAAATCCTTAAGTTCACAGCCACACCCCCCCCACACACACACACAATACCCAAATACCCATGGAAGGAGTTGCAGAGATTAACTATGGAGCAGAAACTGAAGGAAGGGCAAGCCAGCCTAAATATAGCTATCTCCTGAGAGGCTCTGACAGTACCTGACTAATACAGATGTAGAGGCTCACAGACATCCATTAAACTGAGTACAGGGTCCTCAATGAAGGAGTTAGAAAAAGGACCTATGGAGCTGAGGGGTTTGCAGCCCCTTAGGACGAACAACAATATGAACTAACTAGTACCCTCAGAGCTCCCAGTGTCTCAACCACCAACCAAGGACTGCTCTTGGAGGGGTCTGATTGTTCTGGCAGCATGTGTATAGTAGAGGATTGCAAATTCGATCATCAATAGGAGGAGAGGACCTCAGCCCTGTGAAGGTTAGGTACCCCAGTGTAGGAGAATGCCAGGGCCAATAAGTGGAAGGGGGGGGGTGGCAGGCATGGGGAGGGGGGAGGCAACAGGGGTTTGTTTTTGTCGTTTTTGTTTGTTTCTTTGTTTTTTGGAGGGGAACTGGGAAAGGAGAAATTTACATGTAAATAAAGAAAATATCTAAAAAAAAACAAGAATTTTTCTTTAAACATAATGTCACACATCTTACAAGTAAAGAGTAAAAATAATATCATACAAATGAGAAACATAAGCAAAATCAAGTGGTTAGATTGTTAGGAGACACAATTGGCTTTGGGACAATGATTCTTTATGGGGCACAAAAAAGTTAGTCTTATTCTGTGTTCTTTCTGTAAGGGCATGAGGGGAAGTTTTGGAGTGAAGAGAATATTCTTTATCTTGATCACTTTAGGGACTGTCTGGTCCTCCTTTGTTAAAACATTCTACTATTAATAGTATGCTCTATATAGCTACATTATTATATGTGTTATAGAAGAGCCCAGTCTCATTGTATGAGAATGCCCCTGCCCTGAGTGCCCTGAGACCAACATAAAAGACAGATAGGTCTAGGATTGCACAGAGTACAGTTTTGGGGGGCACTGGGGAAGAGAAGTATTTACCCAGGCAGCAAGAAGATCAGTTAGATACATACAATCTGGGTTAGAAAGAGGGGTGAATTTATGGCCTGAAACAACAGTGACTTCATCTATTGTAAGGTAATATTGAAGAGTCAGCTCATTTCTACAGTGAAACTTCTCACATGACTTTTATGATTTTTATTTTCGTTTGGTTTTCTGGTGAAACCAATCTAGGATGTTCTACTTAGGTTTCTGTTGCTGTGATAAACACAATAATCAAAAGAAACTTGGAGGGGAAAGGTTTATATTCTCAGGTAATAGTTAATCACAAAGAGAAGTTAGTGAGCGACTGAACTTGAAGAAGGACCTGAACCATAAACCACCACAGAAGGTCATGGACTGAAGGCTTGTTCCAGGCTTATGTTCAGCTATCTTTGTTATACAGCCCAGCCTGCCTGCTTATGTTCAGCTATCTTTGTTACACAGCCCAGCCTGCCTGCTTAGGGATGGTACCTCCCACAGTAGGCTGGGCCCTCCTGCAACAGTTAGCAATCAAAATGCTTCCACATGCCAATCTGATAGATGGAATTCCATGTTTGAGGTTCCTTTTTTTTCCCAGCTATGGCATGTTAGCAATTGAAGCTGACTATGACCTAGTAACTCGGGGACATTTACAGAGCTTATAAACCAAACTGGCTGCAGTTGTGTATGAAATCCATACAATAAGTAAACTATATAAAATATTTTATTAGAGTTAGGGTTAAGATAGTATAAAGCTTGAGATTTCCAAATGAAGCTGGAGTAGGCTAAAGTAAAGCCTCAGGAGTCACAAGATTGTAAACCACTGAATGCCCTTCTATTCCATGTACTTTTTAACATATAAAAATGTTCTTCATATACTTGCTAATGTACGAAAATAAACTGAGTTAGTAGATTTGTTTATCTGTACCTTAGTTTTTTTTTAAATGGGTGTTATTATCATAAACAGTTCTTATAAGTTTTAAGTATGTGGCTGTACTCATATAAATTGCTTAAAATAGTGCCACAAACAAATCCCTGGTATAGTTATTCTATTCTGTGATCTCTTCTGCTCTTAACAATGTGTAACATTATTTTAACTCACCGAAAATAGAAGAAATAAAGGGAAAGTATAGAATTTTATTACAAGCCAGTTTTAAACTGGAATTACCTGGACTTGATTTGCATGTCTAGACTTTTAGTTTGAGCAGTGACAGAGCCCTTCCAATAAGCTGATTTGCATAGTTAGCACACATCTTAGGAGGGCAAGGGCTAGACAAATACCAGGAACATTTTTGTGCTTATGTTACCAGTTTTGGAAAACTGCCAGGAGAACTGCCTGGGCTCTGTGCTATTATGTTCTACGGAAAGAACGTGTTTCACAAGGGTTGAGTGGATTGATGACTGGGAGGGTGTGGGACTTGTCTGAGTTTGTAAACTATAGCCCTGCATGGCAACAAAGAAAAAGCTCAAGGAGAGAACCCAATAAAAAGTCTAATCCTGAGAAAGCTTTTCAGTGAGAAAGATTTAAAAAGACTAGAGATGAAGGTTACTCTAAAGCATGAATCTAGCATCTGCGAGAAGCTTCAGCGTTGATCTTCAGTGTTGCAAAGAAAGAACTAAGTGTAGTGTTTCTAATTACTGTCTTGCTGAGCAGTAATCTCTCAATAACATTTTGTATTTCACATTATTAAAATCTTTTATCCACACAATATGTATATGTTCATTTACTTATAACTAATATGTGCACGCTAATACTAACAGAGTGTGAACAGTAGGAAACGTGAAATAAATGTAGACATTATAAAACAAAAATCATACCAAGAATGATATAAAGATAGACAGACACAAACCATAAATTTTTGTATATTGCCTTGATCATAGATGGCTTCATAAATAAGGCACTATTTCAAGCCCCATTATAGTGTCGAGGGGTTATCTTCAGTAACAGTGAATACAAATTCATATTTCAAAGCATTCTGTCTTATGAGCTTTCTTTTTAAAAAATATTTATTTTTATTTTATGCATACAAGTGTTTACCTACATGTATGTACATGCACCTCATGCATGCCTGGTGCCCACCAAGAGTCTCCTTGAACTAGTTACTGGTGGTTTTGAACTGTCATGTGAGCGATGCAAACTGAATTCAAGTCTTTTGCAAGATCAGTAAGTGTCCTGAAAGTTGAGCCATTTCTCCATCCCTATTATAAACTTTCTTGAGCACTTTTCTGTTGTTACAATCACTTATAGGGTTTGAATTTATAACACAGAATACAGCCAGCAAAATCATATACTAAGAGAATAGCACTCGTGAACACTCATCTTTTAGTTTTTCAGTTGTACAAACCATTACCATTGGTTTATTTTACAAAGTGTATTCAGCTTTCTTTTAGTTTTTAGTTGAAATCCACCTTAGCTAGGTGAATTCACAGTTCCATTTCTCATTCAAAATAAGTTTCCCATGTGGACATAGCTGTGATTACATGTTCAGATCTATAGAGTTTTCAAAAATGTATTTAATTATGTTTATTTTATATACTTTGCTTATGGAGTTGCAAGCTAGTAAGTCCTGTAAATTGAAATAGAAGAAAAGGGGAAGTGTCACTTTCTATGGCATACTCTCTCCTGGGGACACTTAGTGATGAATGCTGAACACAGGCCTAACATCAATTCATACACTCAGCTTAGTAAAAGGTCAATTTTTTAGCCCATTCTACATAAAATTAGATATTAATGATTGTACAACTACTATTATCTGAGACTTATAAGTCATTCTCTGACTTACTGCAATTCATATAAAGTACTTCTTCCAAAACTCAAAAGCCACATGAGGGGAAAAGACATTAAAGACACTAGATGTGGCTTCTCAGCCCATAGCATAGCAAAGTACGTTTTCTGTAGCTGAACTCGACTGCTAACTATTTCCACGTCTACCTAACAGCAGAAAAGTTTCTGTCAAGTTTCTACAAATGAAGTAGAGTTTATGATTTCTTAAGTGATTTGAGACCAGTAAATGAAGAACTTCTTTCTCCTTGTTCTACTTCCCCATGACATTTCGTTTAACATCTGAAAACCACATGCTTTGTTTAAGGAAGCCAGATGCTGGGGCAGAGGGAGAACATAACATTAGCATCAAAATCTCTAGTCCCAAGTCCTCCTCTCCTCTGGAAGCCATCACTTCTCTTCAGTTTATGGGATGCTGAACCTGTCTCCTGCGAGAGAAAGGTGATTTAGGAAAGAGTATGGGACTTTTGGCTGGAGTAACAGAATGCTCTACAATTATTATTTTATAAAAAAAAAAAAAAAAAAAAAAAAAAAAAAAAAAAAAAAAAAAAAAAAAACTAAGAGAACACTGGGTGGGAAAAGAGTAGTAATCACTACTTTTAAGTTGGAAATAAGTTTGAGATATTTATTATACATTTAAGGCCTTTATCAGGTAGACTTGTGAGCACAGAAATGTGGAATTCATAAGAGAAGTGTATGAGAAAGTTCATCATAAGCGTGTGACTAACATACACAGCAGGAGTAAAGCAGAATCTAGAACTCATCTTGAAAGCCATGGATATTATTCTGTCATCTATCCAGAGAGTGAGTCTGGACTCAGAGATGTACAATGAAAAGACTGGTCCTCATGAGTCAGAACATAAAGGGATCGAAGCAAGAAATCGGAAACATCTGGACGTTTACACATGCCTGTCATTCCGGCACTTTGGAGGGTGAAGCAGGAAGATCATCAACCTAGACTGCACAGTGAGACTGTGCCTCAAAAACTAAAACAAAAAAAGGAGAGGAAGGAAATGAAAGCAAGGATAGTAAAACACACTGGAAGCCAGAAAGTAGGGCTTCAAGGGGTGGCTACCTGTCAGATGCTGATGGGAATGCAGAAGATGAAATCAAAATTCAAATTGAATAACTTAAAGGTCATGCATGTTATTGATAACAGTGATTTGCATAGCCTGAAGGGCTAGGTATAAGAGAAATAAATAGGACACTGTACATCCTGACAGACCCTTCAAGTTCTATCATAAAAAAGGACCAAGGAACTGCAGCCACATAGGGGGTTTTTGGACTCATGGAACCATATTTTAAGTGAGTGTTATCATAGCTTAAGGTTTGGTGAGTAGAGAGAGATACTAATGTCACTGGAAGTATAAGGGAGCTGAAAGTTCTCGGCTGGATAGATGTTCTGTGTGCCCTTTGAGGTTAGGGGACAAGGAATGCAGGAGCCAGGCAGTGAGTAGAATGATGGTGTCTTCTTAAGGAATAGCCATGATGGGAATCTCCTAGGCTAGTAATAAGGGACAGAAGAGCAAAACATATGCACACACACCACTACTACCACCATCATCACCACCACCACCACCATCATCACCACCATCATCACCACCACCACCACCATCATCACCACCATCATCACCACCA
>NW_022196909.1:14284362-14287157 GCF_008632895.1 Mastomys coucha
CACCACCATCATCACCACCACCACCATCATCACCACCACCACCAGCACCACCGAGGGAAGAAGAGAGAAAGAATAAGAAGGGAATTTACCACTACATCCTACTCAGAAGTTTATGAAGTGGGTGACTAAAAAGGAGACCATTGTTCAAGAAAAGCTAGAATTTAATCAGAATGTGAAGCTAAGCAAAAATCTAGATAAGAGGATTGACCATATAAGAGTGTTTGTTGCTCCTGAGGGCCTGTGAATTTCTACAAGCTAACATACTGAGATTTGTGTGGATCTATGATTCAAATATGTCCCTCCAAATTTAAGTGAAACCTAGTATTAAGAAATGCAGTCTGGCCAGGCAGTGGTGGCACATGCCTTTAATCCCAGCACTTGGGAGGCAGAGGCAGGTGGATTTCTGAGTTCGAGGCCAGCCTGGTCTACTGAGTGAGTTCCAGGACAGCCAGGGCTACACAGAGAAACCCTGTCTCGATAAAAAACAAAACAAACAAACAAACAAACAAAAAACAGAAAAACAAAACAAAACAAAAAAAGGAAAAAGAAGAAAAAGAGGCTAAAAAGGAAAAAAAAGGAAGTCTTTTGGAGGGAGATAAGTCACAAGGGTGGAAGCCTTATAAAACTGATGGCATTGTCTTAAAAATAGGCCCCCATCAAACATGGGGTTCACTGACATCTTGATCTTGGACTCTTAAGTCTTCTAGATGAGAAGAAAACAGATTCTACCCTTTGAAAATTGCAACATCTTGGATATTTTGTTACTAACAGCACCATTGAAAACCAGAATTGCTGCATCAGGGCCATGAAGTAGACCTTGAGTTGAGAAACAGCCTCGCGCTGATGATTATATCCTAGGGGAAGTGGGTGATTGGTCCCCATTACTGCTTTCATAGAGATAGCTCCACTGTTCCTGTGAGCAACACCCTGGGAGCCATGATGGTCTCTGCAGCCTAGGGTGGAGAGCTGGAGGAACTTTTGAGGTGAAAATGGCTGAACTTTTGAACTACATAGAAATCTAGACCTGTGAGATTTTAGGGCAAATGAAGAGTGGCAGAGGGGACAAATTTGGGAATGAAAGAAGTACAAGGATGTGAAAGCCATAGTGTGGTTTGCCTGAAGTAGAAAAGGAAGTCTCTGAGTGTGTGAGCACCAAGGCCAAGAGGCTAGCAGATTCTGTTGAAGAAAACAAAAGATTAAAAAAAACAAACAAACAAACAAACAGTTACATTGCTTTATTCTTTGGGGAAGATGGCATGCATGCCGTGCTATGTGTGTGGGTCAGAGTACAATTCTAAGAACCAGTTCTCTTCTTCTAATATATATATATATATTAACACGCAAAATCCAGAAAGATACTCTCCCTCTTCTTTCCCAAACCCAGCCCCATCACCAGCTCTGTAGCAGACAACCTGCTATGGTCATCTGTCCTGTTCTTCCCAATCTATGGTAGATCACCCATATCTTCTCCTCCAACCTTCCTTACCCCAATTCATTCCTGTATCCCAGTCCCCAACTCCAGCGGGCATTCCCTGGAAATCCACAGACCAAGCTTGCCAGATAAAAACACGGATCAATGAAACAGGCAGGTAAGCTTTAAACCTTCACTATCCTTCCTTTCAACCAACTCCAATCCCCCAGCCTCATCCCAGCTTGGTAGCAGACTAGCTACTGTGACATCCTCATCTTCTGCTCACATTCCCAAGGGACCCAGAAGATCCTGTTGAAACACCCTGTTTTCCTCCCTCCTGTGGATCCCCTCATTGCCTCACTTCTAGCCCATCTCAATTTCCAAGTGTCAGCTCCCTACCTAGAAACACATTGTACCTGGAATCCCTCGTGGCCACACCTGGAAAGATCTTACAAACACTCCCTAGTAGACAACAATCAGCCATCACACCCTCCTAAGAAACAGAGGAGGAACAATAGAAACCAAGGAACAAGACACCCACAAAACAATGAAAGCTATTAAAGACCAGGTATCATTATTTGAATTACAATTATTCCAAACCCAGATGCTAGGCACTAGCATAAAGACACAAACAATAACATCCAAGACAATATGTCTCCTCTAGAACCCAGCAACCCTACTACAGTGAGCCCTAAAAAAATATAATCTAGCTGAAGCTAAAAGACCTTAAAATATCCCTTTATGACTATGATAGAGGTCCTTGAAGATGAAACAAATAACTCCCTTAAGGAAATGTATAAAACCACAAACATGTTGTGGAATGAAATGAACAAAACAATCTAAGACATGAATCAACAAAATCAAATAGAATAAATAAAGAAAACACAAGCTAAAGGTAATATGGAAATGAAAAATTTAGAAACTCCAGTGGGAATCTCAGAGGCAATCTTCATCAACAGACCAAAAGAGATAAAAGAAAGAATCTCAGGCATTCAAGACAAATGAGGAAAAATGGATACCTCAATCAAAGAAAATGTTAAATCATATATACATATACATATATATATATATGTGTGTGTGTGTGTGTGTGTGTGTGTGTGTATGTGTGTGTGTTTGTGCACATACATATCAAGGCACAAAATATTTAAGAAACCTGAGACATTCTTTTTTACTTATTTATTTTTTATTAGATATTTTCTTTATTTACGTGTCATATGATTTCTCCTTTCCCAGTTTTCCCTCCAACAAACAAACAAACAAACAAAAACAACAAGAACAAACCCATGTTGCCTCCCCCTCCCCCTGCTTGCCACCATACCCTCTCCCACTTATTGGCCCTGGCATTCCTCTACACTGGGGCACAGAATCTTCACAGGGCCAAGGG
>NW_022196909.1:14287359-14288580 GCF_008632895.1 Mastomys coucha
AGCTCTGAGGGTACTAGTTAGTTCATATTGTTGTTCGTCCTAAGGGGCTGCAAACCCCTCAGCTCTTTTGGTCCTCTTTCTAACTCCTTCATTGGGGACCCTGTACTCAGGGATGGATGGGTGTGAGCCTCTACATCTGTATTAGTCAGATGCTGTCAGAGCCTCTCAGGAGATAGCTAAATTAGGCTGTCATGTCCTTCCTTCAGTCTCTGCTCCATAGTTAGTCTCTGCAACTCTTTCTGTGGGTATTTTGTTTCCCCTTCTTCTTGAATTTCTTGTGGTTTGTGGGTTGTTCTTCGTGTATCCCGAACTTCTGGTCTAATAACCACTTATCAGAGAGTGCATACCATGTGTGTTCTTTTGTGATTGGGTTACCTCACTCAGGATGATATTGAGACATTATTAAAAGCCAAGAGAATAGTAGGAACAGAGGAAACAGAAGAAACCCAGGTTCAAAGCACAAAAAATATTTTCAACAAAATTAAAGAAGAAAATTTTCCTAACCTAAAGGAGGTGCTTATCAAGGTTCAAGAAGCATACAGAACACGAAATAACCTGTACCAGAAAAGAAATTTCCCTTACTTACTATGTATAGTGGTTTGAATAGGTTTAGTCCCCATAAATTCATGTGTTTGAATGCTTGACCATGAGGAAGGGCACTATTAGGAGGTATGGCCTTGTTGGAGGAAGTGCATAGGTGGACTTTGAGGACTCCTAGGCTTAGGCTCTACCCAGTGAGGAAGAGAGACTCCTTCTGGCTGCCTGCAGAAGACAGCCTCACCCTGACTGCTTTGGACCAAGATGTAGAACTCTCCCTTTCTTCTCCAGCACCATTTTTGCCTATTGACTGCCATATTCCCACGATGATGATAATGAACTAAACCTCTGAAACTGTAAGCCAGTCCCAATTAAATGTTTTCCTTTATAACAGTTGCCATGGTCATGGTGTCTCTTTACAGCAATAAAACCGTAGTTAAGATGTGCAATAATTAAAACACTAAACATACAGAACAAAGAGAGAATATTAAAGGCTGAAAGGGAAAGGAGTAAGTAACATATAAAGGCAAACTTATTAGAATAACACCGGACTTCTCAATGGAGACTTTAAAAACTAAAAGATATTCTACAAAATCTAAGAGACCACAGGTGCCAGCCTGTCCCGCGCTATCTCCCGCCAGCAGGAACAACGCGGCACACACAGGATCCTTCTGCAGTACAAGC
>NW_022196909.1:14290744-14293806 GCF_008632895.1 Mastomys coucha
TAACGGCAAGCCAGATGTCATCGCCATCTTGTAATGGCGATGTGCTTATGAAGTGGCTTCCCACACCAGCCCACACTCTT
Organism: Mastomys coucha; assembly: GCF_008632895.1. Classification (NCBI taxonomy): domain Eukaryota; kingdom Metazoa; phylum Chordata; class Mammalia; order Rodentia; family Muridae; genus Mastomys; species Mastomys coucha. Next base: position 14,290,825 of record NW_022196909.1, read on the forward strand.
ATACCCACTAAAACTTTCAACCACATTAGATGAATAAAGATATTCTATTGCTGAAAATCAAATTTAACCAGTATCTACATATTAGAAACAAAGCAAGTCTCAATGGGTAGAAGAATTCTCGGCACCCTATCTGGCCACCATATATTAAAGATGGGTATCAACAACAACAGAAAGATTACAAACTCATAGAAACTGAAAAACTCACTACTGAATGAATAAAGAATCAACACAGAAATTAAGAAAGAAAAAACTTTCTAAGAATGATAATGAATAGACAACATACTCAAACTTATGGAACCCAATGATGGTGGTCTGATGTTCACAGCAATGAATGCCTACAGTTAAAAGAAAAAAAAAATGGAGTGATCTCATACTGGTAACGTAAGAGCATTCTTGAAAATTCTAGAAAAAAAGAACTCCCATCCAAAGGGAGTAGTAGATGGCAAGAAAGAATCAAACTCATTGCTGAAATTCATAAGATATACACAAACAAAAAAAACAATACAAAGAATCAGTGAAACAAAGTGTTGATTCTTTGAAGAAATCAATAAGATTGGCAAACTCTTAACTCAATTCACTAAAAGACACAGAGAGAGGAGGGGTCCAAATGCATAAAACTAGAAATGAAAGAGGAGGACATAACAATAAACATCCAGAGAAGCAGAAGACAAACTTTAAACACCTGTACCCCACCAACTTCCATTAAAGAGGCCAGGGCTGCAAACAATGATGACACAGCATATTTTATATTTCTTATCCATAGGAAATCAAAGCCATCAGACTGGCGCAGAACAGGGAGAGAAGGAAGTGAGATGAGTGGAGACTACAGAGAGCTTATGAGCTAATGATCTCTGAAACGAGCAGGAGGTTAGCCATCAAGTGGAATGAGAGATGGGAGTAGACTTTCCATAGCTTCCCGCTGAAGCAGCATCTCTTGGAGTGTTGGAATAGAGGTAACATTTTCATTATATGTAGCCATGTCTGAGGTACAATTTCCTGAGCTAAGTGTCTCTGTCTTTTTTAACTTAAACTTTTTATTTTTTGAGAATTTTATACATGAGTACCATATTTATGTCAATTCTACTCTTTCCTGTCCTCCTCGGACTTGGGTCAAGTCTTTCTCCCTCTTGAATTCATAGCCTGTTCTTCTAATCCTATTTGTTACACACCTACCCACCCACACAGTATCTTGAGTCCATTTAGTTGTCTGCCTGTTTTTCATAAATAGCACTGTGCAGTTGAACAAGCATTCATGTACAGACGTGTCTCGTAAGACTCCAACAGACTTGGGATTGCAAAGTGAATACTTATTCAGCAGTGAACAGGTTGGAAGAAGCCATTTCTTACAAGCATTACCGCAGAGTTAATATAGTACTAGCCAGTAACTGGTCACACCAAGTGCACTGAAGTAGAAAAGATGTAATATGAAATAGCTGTTTGAAAAAAACAGCACTTCTAAAAAGAGTAAAAGACTTTCAGTTTCTCTTCCTGCCCCAACCCCTTCTGCCCTGTGGTCATCAGGATAGTCTCCACTGATTGAAGGCTATCCCAAAAACCTGAGTCAGGTACCAGGGGACTCCAGGCGTTTGAGCCCAAGAATAATACAAACAAAGCACTTTTCAGTTCTATTATTAAAGCAAGCAAAACATAAGGAGATGTTTGCAATTAGCTCAAGCAAATACAAGTACAAAGAGGTCTTACATCTTGTCTTTGTTCATGTGGAAAGAGCCAAAAATATTCCTTCTGGGCCTAATCGATCTTGTACATTACGTCAGAAGTGCGAATTACTAAGCAGCCCATGCCAAGGAATTGTTTACAGCTAATGTGGTCTTCTTAGCAGTAAATAATCAATGCCTCTTGACTTTAGAAGACTACCCCTCTCATTTCACCCAGTTCCTGATTTCTCTCTACCACAGTCCAGTGGTGGTAATGCTGTAGTTCTGCTGGGGGCACATGCCATTTTATCTAACTCCTTCTACATCCCTGCCATCCATCCCAGCATGGGGAGTAGTAACATTGCAGCAGTATCAATGGCTGTCAAATCCAACACAAGAAGGTTATCAGCACACTCATCAGGGACAGCTTGTGTATGTCACAAGTGATGTATGGGTGGTTTTAGCAGGATAGGCACAATGCAACCCAAACCACAGACTGAAATTTTCTGTCACAAAGTTGCAAAAGTATGATGAGAGATCTTAGAGGAGAACACATTCCTGAGTTTTTCCTAAACTATCTTAGCTTTTAAGGGTATTCTACACATTCTTATTCATATGCACTGACAAGCATAGCATATCTCATTAACAAAGCTGCTTTTTGCAACAGATGGTGGCTTCTACAGAGACCCACAATTGGTCAAAATGCTGAGAATGAGTGGCCATGGAATGCCCAACTCTCATGACACATCTGCACCACAACCCCTACAACTATGGTTCCCTCCTGAGGAGGAGAGCTTAGGTCAAATTAGATAGCTCTGTTTGCCCGTAAGATATAAGTCTACTAATTACGCATTGAGAATGCCTCATTGTGTCAATCATTTGGATTTAGTCTTTACAGCTGGATAGAACTACTGGTTACTTTTCTCCTTTGGTAGCTTGTATCTAGAACCTTCTCATACTATAAGAGTTCACCCCAGAGAGGAGGCTTCCATGTCAATTCTAGCTCAATTCCTCCAAACCCTATGTCTGAAGTGTGTGGGGTTTTCAGCAGCCTTTAATTTGTAGGAAGTGACCAAGGTAGTCTCAATAGCCTATATTGTTTTGAGAGTCTCTCAGGCTCCTGGTCAACATCTCATAGGGAGCTTTCCCTTGTTTGACACTAAGGTTTTTGAGTCTATGAGTCCTCGGGGTGAAAGGGAGCTTCTATACAACAAAGAACATTAATCTACTGAGGGAAGAGCAAGCCCACAATGTTGGAAAGAATCTTTGCATACGCATCCAATAGAAGATACATACATACATACACACACACACACACACACACACA
>NW_022196909.1:14293962-14298224 GCF_008632895.1 Mastomys coucha
AAAAAAAGAAAGAAAGAAAGAAAAGAAAGAGAAAGAAAGAGAGGAAGGAAAGAAAGATAGAAGGAAGGAAGGGAGGAAGGAAGGAAGGAAAGAATCCAACCAAAAATAATAAGCTATGGATCTGAACAGACTCCTTCAAGAGATAAAAGTGGCTATGTGGCTAAATGGCTAAAAGTGTTCACCATACTTAGCAATCAGAAAAATGCTAGTTAGCACTTTATGTCTCTCCTGTGGCATCGTGCCTCTGTAGAAATGGCTCAGGGTAAAGTGAAACCAGAAAACCCTGGCAGGATGTGGTCTTAACTCCTCTGCAAACTTTAAAGGAAGGAGGCCTCTCAGAGTAAATGCCTTCATAGGCAGAGCTTGCAAAACAGGGGCCAGATACACCCCGCAGCACCTGCCTCTGCAGTGTTGCCACTGAAGTGTACGTGTCAGGGACAAGGAGAGTGGTAGGATCCAATCAACAAAAGCCTTTTCCACGGTCCAGACACTATTCAGTTTACACGTGTTTATGTATTTAGTTCACACACTTTAATGACATAGGCCACAGAACAATCCCTTTGCAGACGCCAAGCAGAAGGGAGACCGCAGAAAGTCCTGAATTCACACGGAGCAGGATGACCCGATTGACCTCATTGTGGTGCTCCAAAATTAGAATCCAAAGTATCTGTGAGTTTATTATATCTGAATTTCCGCACAGAAACTTGAGCTCACAGAAAAGTTGCTTGCGGTGATCTTTTAGGTGGGCAGAATAGAGACCCACCAGGTTATGATCAGATTAGCAAGACGTTTAGCCAAAAGCACAGGAAGAGTCAGAATAACACAACAGTCAAAAAAAATACAGTAAACAACTTTGCTTCTCGCCTTGTATTTCCACAAGTTTGCAGCTTAACTCTTGGTCTCCTTTTCCTTTCAGCACAGCCTTTGCTCTAGAGAAAAGAACTTCCGATGCTGCTACTGTGGGCATCTCAGACCCTCTCATGGCTGAATCTACAAAAGGTTCCTTGCTCTTCTTAACTGCCTCTAACATTGGTGAGTTTCAGAGGACAACCCATAAGTCAGGAAGCTCCTGTCCTGTCTCCCTTCAGCAACTCTAGGTTCAGGTGGGTCCTCTTTCTGTTCTTACATCAGTAAGGAGAGCCAGTCTAGGTCAATTAACCTTCAGATGATCCAAGATGATTCACTACAAGAACATATCTTAAGCAAAAAGATCAAATCATCCCAGACATGATTTTTGGGAACTCTTGTGGGTAGGGAAGGAAATAATCTCTCATAGTATTTAAACAGGGTGTTACACAGCCAACCTTGTTGATAGTCATCTCCCTGTCACACGGCTTGTCCTAGTTTGAAAAGTCAAACCCAGTTAACAAAGCTAAACTGATTACTGACTTGGATACAATCAAGCCAGATCTAGAGAATACATATAGTCAGAGCTGAACAGCATCATGGATGTCCCTAGACCTCCTCATCAGACAATGGGTTCACCTCTGGAATTACAGTCAGACACCAAATCTATATTTTTTCTATCTCTCTTTACTTAAATGCAGTGTGAGTTGAGTTTGTCTTGCCATCGAATGTACAGGTGAATGCTATAATTTCTCTGTGACGTATTAGGATTCTAATATATATATATATGCATATATATACATATGTATATGTATATATGTATATGTATATGGCTTAAGATGACAGACACTATCTAGAAACTGCAGTTAGAGGTGGAAAATGGTAAATGCTCATATTCTCAGTGGATGTGCAAACCCTCAGCCAGACTGGAAAAACTAAGAAATCTTGAAGCTGCTATCTGAATTAGGGTCCCCAAACCCAAGAAACTTGACTTAAGGGTACAAGGTTAAAATACTGGCAGGATACATAGTATGAAGAAGATGGGCTCACCATTAAGAAGCAAGTCACTGTCGGTCCTTCCATCTGTACTACCTGTACTTTATTAGTGATATACCCCTTCTAGAGAAAGCAAGGCCCAGAAAGGGTACCACAAGTTTCATTCTTGAAGTTGTTTTATTCTGGGAAGTGTTTTTTTTTTTTTCTTTTTAATGACAAAAAAATCAGAAGGCAACAACCTCTACAAAAAAAATAATAGAAAATGGGGTGTTTGAGAAAATTCACTTGGTTTTAACTACCACTTTACTGAAGCATGATTGACATAAAGAAAGCTCTACATATTTAACATAAATTACTTGATAAGTTGGGAGGTAAAGCTGCATTAAAGACTGGCAAAGACTGTTAAGGCATATGTAAAATCTTAAGGTCTAGATGAAATGTTAAGGCCTAGGTAAAACGTTGAGGCCTACATAACTGTTACCTGGCTAGCCTGACGTTTTTTGTGCATTACTTATACCATAAGGAAACTTTCACATATGTTGTTTCTTCTGTTACTAGGAATTTTCCCACGTCGAAGTTGATCACATCTTCTGTTATGTTCAGTGCCCTTGGAAACCAGTCCCAGTAGAAGTCAGTAGAACTGTTTTGTCTACATACCCACAATAAGCCTGGACCAACCACCCAGCAGCTCTTCCTGCACCTATGTATAAACTTTTATGATATCTGCCTTTATAAGCTGCCTCTGGGATGGACCCCAACATAAAAGAGACACCTGCACCTATTTAAAATAGGACTTCTACTTTGAATAGGGGTCCAGTAAACTTTATGTCCCCAAGATGTTCTTAGGAACTGACATCCTACTTGGCAAAAAGAAACATGTACGTGGGTAACTGACATCCCAGTTGGCAAGTCAAGGCATGAATGTTAGACAAGTCCCTTCCTGGTAGAAAAGTTAAGACATGAGTATTAGGTAGGGAAAATTCCCTACCACAGTTGAATATCTCAACCAATGAAAACAGGATAAATGTATAATAAAGACAAATATCTAAGGAAATCTCCTACCCCTAAATCCTGATTGGTGGAATAACTAGGCCCAGGTGTTTGTGGATTTTAGGCTTAAAAACCCTTTTAACTCAAGGTCACAGTTCAGTTCCCCAGTCTGATGAGTCCTAGGGCATATGTGGCTGGCTGAGATCAGTGTTCGCATGGTTTGTGAGGTGATTTCTGGATCCCAACAATGACATCATTACCACACTCTATTTTATAGATATTTCTACTACTAGATTTGATTAAAAAAGAAAAATCTCATGGCAAGCAAGATGCAAATCCCAACAGCTACCTTAAGGGGGTGTATGGGTGAGAGAACAAAAACAAAAAAGCATACCATTTGAGCTGGCACCAAGTTCAGACAACATGGCAGACAAGCAGACACATGACAGGAAGAGATGCTCTGAAGAGGGAGGAAGCCCAAAGAAAAGGATCAGGGTATTAACAAAACACACTTGACATCTGAGTAATACTCCATTGTGTAAATGTACCACAATTTCTTTACCCATTCTTCAACTGAGGGATGTATAGGTTGCTTAAGGTTTCTGGCTATTGTGAAACGCTGCTATGACCATAGTTAAGCAAATGTCCTTGTGGTAGAATCCTTTGGGTATATGCCCAGGAGTGGTATAGCTGGGTATTAATATAGATCAGTTCCCAATCTTCTGAGAATCTTCCAGATTGATTTCCAAAGTTGTTGTACAAGTTTTTACTCCCACCAGCAGTGGAGGAGTGTTCCCCTTGCTCCACATCCTCACCAACGTGAGATGTAACTTGTGGTTTTGATCTTAGTCATTCTGGCAGGTGTAAGATGGAATCTCAGAGTCATTTTGATTTGCATATTGTTTCTTGGGCATTTGAGATTGTTCTGTTGAAAATTCCCTGTTTATCCTAGTACTCCATGTTTAAATGGATTATTCAGTTTGCTGACGTCAAGTTTCTTGAGTTCTCTATATTTTTTGAATATTATCCCTCTGTCAAATGTGGAATTCATGAAAAACAGGCAAATGGATGGAACTAAAAAAAAAAAAAATCATCCTAAGCAAGGTAACCCAGACCCAGAAAGGAAAATATGTCTTTCTATACTCACTTATAAGTAGATATTGCCTTTATATTAAAGGATAACATGCTACAATCCACAGACCCAGAGAGGCTAAGTAACAAGGATGGCTCTCAAGGGAACACATGAATCTCTCTGGGAAGTGGAACAAGAATAGATTAGGAAGATGGACTGGGGACAGTTGGGGTTGGGAGCAGGTAGGGGAGTTGTGAGGGAGAGAGTACTTGGACTTGACTCACCCATCAATCTATATTTCTGCCCCATGGGCACATTTAGAAGAACAGTCTTGTATTTACACCATTTCAGTTTCTTT
>NW_022196909.1:14298873-14300666 GCF_008632895.1 Mastomys coucha
AGAGGAAACATAAAAAACAAAGGGGGTTGCAAATAAGGTTGATCCAAAGTTGTTGACTTTGAAGACAGAATACAGACATTGTCTAATAACTCAGGAAGACCCCAAACGCCATACACAAGATAAGAAGCATCAGTCTTACGAACATTTTGTGAGAAACTGACTTGAACAGATAGTCTGAGTGACCCTGGAATGGATTCTTGTTCTGAGCCTTTGGACAAGCACTCGGTCTGCCCAATATTGAGATTTCCACCTTGTGAAATTGTGAGACTAAATCTCAGTCATATCATGTTGAACTTATGACCTAATAAAAAGACATATTTTTTTAGCTTCAGAGTTTTTGAGTTCATATTCAGCCACAGTAAAATAATAAACTGCCGCTCATAAATATTTATAGAATGAGTATTGCATGTAAGACACTAGTTTTTTTTTTCTGATCACCTACGTCTGAGAGACTAGGATAATTAATTCTTTTTTTTTTTTAAACTTTTATTGCATTATGATGAGAAAAGTTACATGATTTCAATTTATCTGAATTTGTTAACATTTAAAAACATATTTTAATTAAATATCCACCTGTCGTTGTAGCATGACTTAAAGTAAGACTTCCTGCCAGGCTGTGGTGGCTCACACCTTTAATCCTAGCACTTGTGAGGCAGAGGCAGGCAGATTTCTGATTTAAAGGCCAGCCTGGTCTACAGAGTGAGTTCCAGGACATCCAGGGCTATACAGAGAAACCCTCTCTTGAAAAAGCAAACAAAGGACACCCAGGATCAGAGGTGAGCAGGAACCAACATCTATCCCAACACTGGGAGTAACTGGGACCAACAGGACCAGGCACATAGGAACTCTATCAGCCCAGTGACTCGGGTTCCTTCTGGTCTGTCTGGGCTGGTGTCCAGAGAAGACCTATGGGCGAAAGCTCTGCAGCCAGTCCCACAACACCCACAGGAAGCTCCACTCCCAGGAATTCTGATACACCTAGGATCAGAGGTGAGGAAGAACCAACATCTGTCCCAACACTGGGAGTAACTGGGACCAGCGGGACTAGGCACACAGGAACTCCACCAGCCCAGTGACTCGAGTTCCTTCTAGTCTGTCTGGGTTAGTATTCTGAGCAGACCTTGGACATAAGCTCTGCAGCCAGTTCCACAACACACAGAGAAAGACCCACTCCCAGGTGATCTAACAAGCCCAGGATCACAGGATCCCAGAATCACAGGATCACAAAGACAACTTGACTCTGTGGAGTTCTGATACAACTAGGATCACAGGAAGGACAGGCTCCACTCAGATTTAGCAAGGGCAGGTAGCACTAGAGTTAACCAGATGGTGGGGTGGGGGGGTGCAAGCGTAAGAAAATAAACAACACAAACCAAGGTCACTTGCCATCATCAGAACCCAATTCTCCCACCATAGCAAGTCCTGGACACACCATCACACTAGAAAAGCAAGATTCAGATCTAAAATCACTTATCATGATGATGATACAAGACCTTAAGAAAAGCATAAATAGCACCCTCAAAGAAATATAGGAGAACACAGGTAAAGAGCTAGAAGCTCTTAAAGAGGAAACACAAAAATCCCTTAAAGAACTACAGGAAAACACAATCAAACAGGTGAAGGGAATGAGCAAAACCATCCAAAATCTAAAAATGGAATTAGAAACAATAAAAAAAAAATCAGAAAGAGAGACAACCCTGGAGATACAAAACCTAGGAAAGAAATCAGAATGCAAGAGATAGAAGAGAGAATCTCAGGGGCAAAAGACACCTTAGAAAACATTGACACAACAG
>NW_022196909.1:14301230-14302436 GCF_008632895.1 Mastomys coucha
GACAAAACAAAATTTACACAATATCTTTCCACAAATCCAGCCCTACAAAGGATAATAGATGGAAAATACCAACATGAGGAGCAAAACTACACTCTAGAAGAAGCAAGAAGGCAATCTTTCAACAAATCCACACAAACCTAATTCCACCTCTTACAACAAAAACAACAGAAAGTGACAATTACTTTTTCTTAATATGAAAATTAATATTACCAACATATCCTAGTTGATTGCAATCCAAAAATATGAGGAATTAGAAATTTGTTGATTGTCATCCAATGGTCTCTCTAATTTGCTAATTGGAGAAATAGGTCCAACATTGTACAATCTATATACATGTTCAGCTTGTTTGTGACAGTGTCTTGCTGTGCACAACATATGGGTCTTGAAATCTTGCTACTCCTATCTCAGCCTCTCTATTAGTAATATTGTTTATTTATTGTTTTTATATTTTAGACTTTTGTTTACATGTGTGTGTGTGTGTGTGTTACATGACCATTTCCATCAGATTTGTCTTCCTCTTTAGCTCATGGCTTGTACCACTAAATCATACTCTTTATATTAGTAAATAGAAAATTTCTAAAAAAGGAGGGAATTGTATTTTGTTTTAACTTTTAAAATTTGCTTTTGTGTGTGTGTATGATGTAAATATAAATGTCTCTGCATGTGCCGTGATGTTTTGTATAGGTCATGACGCAGGTATCTCTCTCTACCTTGTTTCTGAGGCAGAGACTTTTGGTTCTGCACCACATGGTCTTGTTGGCCTACTGTGTTCCACCAACTACTGTCATCTCTCCCTCCTACTTTTCTGCCAGATTGCTGGGATTACAGGTGCACACCAGGTCTTCATGGGGATAAATTCTGGGACAGTAACACGGATAATCAGCTGCGAGTGGCAAGTGCTTTTAGCTCCTGAGCTTTCTTGTCAGCTCCTTTTATGTTTATTACTTTTCAAACATTTGTGTATCCTTGTTAAGTCACTTCTTTTAGGATTTGAATGTTTGAATTTTTGTAATTTTGTTTTACTATTGTCTTATGTAATTAAAAAATATTTTCCCCATGTAAGAAAAAAAACTTCTGTTTGTTTTTTAGGTAAGGGATGCTTAAATAGAAAAAAAACAAAAACAAAAACAAAAAACAACAACAACAACAACAAAAAACCTAGCTGGCCAGTGGTGTCGCACACCTTTAATCCCAGCACTTGGGAGG
>NW_022196909.1:14302446-14309081 GCF_008632895.1 Mastomys coucha
AGGGAAAGTCACAGACTCCCCTAAATTCTGCTCTCTCTCTCTCTCTCTCTCTCTCTCTCTCTCTCTCTCTTTCTCTCTCTCTCATATATATATATATATACATATATATACATATATATTTTTTATTAGATATTTTCTTTATTTACATGTCATATGATATCTCCTTTCCCAGTTTCCCTTCTGAAAAAAATTAAAAAAATAAAATAAAATAAAAAAACAAAAACAAAAAAACCCTGCTCGCTCCCCCCTCCCCCTGCTTACCAACCCGTCCTCTCTTGATTCCTGGCCCTGGCGTTCCCCTACACTGGGGCATAGAACCTTCACAGGACCTCTCCTCCCATTGATGACTGACTTGACCACCCCTAAATTCTGGTCTTTAAGTACAGGTTGAGGGAGGGGACATCACACAAAACACACTGTAGATTTTATCTTCCAATTGTATTAGGATTTCTAAATTTATTTGCAGTATTATATTCATCATTGTTCAACTCAGTATTTTTATTAAAAGTAGAATTTTTTTAATATAGTATATTCTTGTTCAGTTTCCTCTTCCTTACCCTTTCTCTCTCATTTAGAATACAGACATCTAAATAATAATTATAAAATGAAAAAAGACAAAAAAAATAGAATAGGGCAAGAAAAACAAACTGAAGAAAAGAATCAAAGAGCTAATAAAAAGGCACAAGAAATACAGACACAGAGATTGCACACATTAAACATACAGAGAAGCCATAAAAACAAAACCGAAAATCAGAATATGTAAGCATAAAAATCTTAAGGTTAAAAAGTTAATGCCTAGAAAAAGCACTGTGAGATGAAAATCATTTTAAAGTGTCATTGAGTTCATGTTGTATTGGCCATCTACTGCTGGGCATGGGACCTGTCCTTCAGCGTAGTTAGAATATCTATTGAGACCTCATTGGAGAAAACGAATTTTTCCTTTGTGAATGGTTATTAACTGGACATAGCTTCTGGGTTGAGGATAGTATCTTCTGTCTATTTCTCTTCTCGTTTGATGCCCTAAGTGGCAGGGTCAGGCATCGGGTTCTTTTAGCCAAGTACTTTATGATGTCATTAAGCTCAAGCATATCTCTGTTTAGTTTTTGTCTGAGTGACCTGTCTATTGGCAAGAATGGGACATTGAAGTTAACCACTCCTATTATGTGACAATTAGTATGTGACTTTAGCAACAGAAGTGTTTCTTTTAAAAACGTGTGCACCCTTCTAAGAAAGATTCAAGCATCCTCCCTTGGCCTTCCTTATTATTTGGTTCTTTGGGGTCGGTGGATTGTAGGGTAGTTATTTTGCACTTTATGGCTAATATACACTTATACGTGAGTACATACCATGCATGTCCTCTTGATCTAGATTATCTCACTCAGGATAATATTTTAAACCTCCATAAATTTGCCTGCAAACTCATGATATCCTTGTTTTTAATGGCTGAGTAGTATTCCATTGTATAAATGTGGCACATTTTCTTTATCCATTTTTCAGTTGAGGGACATCTGGGTTGTTTCTAGTTTCTAGCTATTATGGATAAAGCTGCTACTAACATACTTAAGCAATTGTCCTTGTGGGATGGTGGAGCATCTTTTGTGTATATGCCCAGGAGTGATTTAGCTGTGTCTTGAGGTAGAACTATTTCCAATTTTCTGAGAAACTGCCAAATTGATTTCCAAAGTAGTTGTACAAGTTTGAACTCCCACTAGCAATGGAGGAATGTTCCCCTTGCTCTACATCCTTCTTAGAAGGGGAAATAAAATAGTTATCAGAGGTGGATAGGGGGAGGGATCTGGGCAGGAGGGGGGGTCAGGTATACGGAGAGCAGGGGAGAGAGAACAGAAATCTGGGAGTAGCATTGCCTGAAATGGAGGGAGGCCCCAGGGAGTCTATGGAGGTAACTCTAGCTGACTCTCCTAGTGATAGGGGATGAAGGGCTTGAAGTGACCACCGCCAGGCAGGACTCCCACTGGAGGGATAAGGACAGCAACCTACCCACAAACCTTCTACTCAAATGTGTCCTGCCTAGAATATGCACAGGGACAAAGATAGAGCAGAAATGGAGGGAATGACTAGCTAATGACTAGCCCAAACTGAGATTGATGAAGGAGCTCAGAGAATCTTGTGGAAAAGTTGAGGTAATGATTAAGAGGCCAGAAGATAAGGACCTCACAGGGAGTCCAACAGTGTCAACTAACCTGCATCGTTGGTGGCTCCCAGAGATTGAAGCACCAACCAAAGAGGGAACATAGGCTTGACCTTGGTCTTGTTTATATATGTAGTAGATGTGCACTGTGGTTTTCATAAGGGTTCCCCAGCAACTATAGCAAGGGATGTTCCTGAATCTGTTGCCTGTCTGCCTGCCTGACTGTGGATCCTGTTCCCATAACTTAGTTGCCATGTCTGGCCTCAGTGGAAGAGGATGTGCCTAGTCCTGCAGTGACTTGATGAGCTAGAATGAGGTGATACCCAGGGAGTGGGGCCTCAGAGGAGAAGGAGAGGATGGAATGGGGGTAACTGTGTGAAGGGGCAACAGGGAGGAAGGGGGCTGATATTGAGATGTGAAGTGAATAAATAAATGAATGGGAAAATATGCTCTTGTTTGGTGCATAAATGTTTAGAATTGTAAAATCATCTTGGTGGATTATTTTTCCTTTGATAAGTATGTAATGTTCTTTTTTATATCTTTCACTACCATTGCATATCATTCATACCCTTGATTTTGGTGTGAATTTTGTTTTTTTCAGAGATTAAAAATGGGTACACCAGGCTGATTCTTTTGTTTTTGTTTGTTTGTTTGTTTGGAATATATTTTCCTATACTTTTACCCTGAGGTGCTGTCTGTCCTTGATGTTAAGGTATGTTTCTTCAATGCAGCAGGATGGAGCCCCTCTTTACATCCATTCTGTCAGTGTCTTTTTATTGAGGAATGAGGCCACCAATGCTGAGAGTTATCGATGAGTATTTGTTAATTCCTGTTTTGTTGTTGTGTTGTGGTGTGTGTGTGTGTGCGCTCAAGTGTGAACTCATGTGTGCATGCATGTGTGTGTTTTCTGCTCTTGATTTTCTGGTCTGGGATTATAAAATGAGTGTGTATTCTTGAAGTTTTCCTTCTATCACCTTCTGTGAAGATAGATATGGAGGTAGATACTGACTAAATTTGATTTTCATCAAGGAATGTCTTTCTGAATCTATTGTGATGGAAATTTTTCTATGAATATATGTCTGGATTGGCATCTGTGCTCTCTTAGAGTCTGAAGATTATCTCTGCAGGCCCTTCTGGCTTTTAGAATCTCCATTGAGACTTCTATTGAGAAGTTAGGTGTTATTCTAATAGGTCTCCTTTTATATATTACTAGGGTTTTTTTTATTATTAAAAGCTTCTCCTGAAGCTTTTAATATTTTCTTTGTTCTGTACATTTAGTGTTTTATTATACTTGAGAGATATTTCTCTTCTGGTACAGTTTATATTTTATATGGTGCTCTGTATACCTCTTGTACCTTGATAGGTATTTCCTTTTTCAGGTTATGGGGGTTTTCTTCTATGATTTTGTTGAAAATACTTTCTATGCCTTTGATCCTGGTTTCTCCTCCTCCTCCTCCTCCTCCTTCTTCTTCTTCTTCTTCTTCTTCTTCTTGCTTTCTTCTTCTTCTTCTTCTCTTCCTCCTCCTCTTTCTTCTCCTCCTTCTCTTTCTATTCTTTTTTTAAACTTAGCCTTTTCAGAATGTCTCATATTTCTTCAATGTTTTGTATCTGGCTGGATTTTTTTTAAGACTTAACATTTTCTTTGACCAAGGTGTCCTTTTTTTCTATTTTTATCTTCAGTGCCTGGGGCTCTCTCTTTTATCTCTTGTTTTCTGTTGATGACAATTATCTCTGAAGTTCCTGTTGGAGTTCCTAAATTTTTCATTTCCAGAGTTTGGGTTATCTTTAATGATCCTATTTCTACTTTCAGGCCTTTATCTACTTTCTTTATTTAATTCCATTCTTTATGTTTTTATAGACTGCATTAACTGGATTTGTTCACATTATCTTCAAGGTCTTTGAAGACATTCATAATAGCTATTTTGAAGTCCCTGTCTTGTACTTCAACAATGTTCCATTTCTCAGCGCCCACTGCAGTAGTATTGCTCGATTCTGGTAGAGATATATTTTCCTGACTCTTTTTGTGTTTTTATGCTGGTGGATAGGCATTTGGGTTTGTGATGATCATTAATCTAGGGGTTGATATATGGTCTTGTCCTTTCTTGGATGAGTGGTCCATTCCTTGATCTCCACTGCCCTCTCTAGATCTTAGGAGAGTGTTGTAGGTGAAGATTCCATGGTAAGGAGTGCTTCTGTGTCCATGCCAGGAGTAGCCTCTAGGCAAAGAATTTGTTTCTAGGTATTAGGGTCTGTTACAATGAAATAGGAGTGGAATGAGGGTGTTGCTGAAAGGGTTCACAGGAAAAAGCAAAGGTAGGTCTACCATGAAGAGCTGAGGACTTCCCAGGGATTGAAATAAGAGAGGGGGAGACTGGCCTCTCTAAGTGGGGTGCTACAGGGCTGGGGAAGGAGGAATTTCAATAGTGAAAAGAATGGAGAATGAAGATCTCCACATACCTGATTCCAGTTCGGTGTGGCCAGTGGGTTCTTAGGCAGAGTGTTCTGGGCATCAACTGACCCAAAGGGAGTGAAGTGATGAAGGAATAAGGTTCCTACCAGTGCTATAAAGTCCTCAGGAAACTGAGGCAGAGGAAGAAGTCAAGCCCCTAAAGGTCTCAGGTAAGTATTTTGCACATTTACAAAATTTACTTGGAATTAAAATATGTAGCTTTCTTGTCCATTGAAGCATAAAACCTAGACAAGTGTATATGTATACATATATATATATAAGTATATATATATATGTTGCTGAAAGTATATATGTATACATAAGTATATATGCATACATATACATGTCTCCTCCTTCTACCTAGATCCAGGAAAATACTTGAGAATGTATTATAATTGTTTATGACTTGTTCCTATTTTATAGTTGAACTTTGCTTTAATCCAGGTAGGTCATTGGGGGGTTAATATCATATTTCTTTTGCTACTAGTCCTGGTATGAATTTCTAGAATTTTACTTTCTATGATAATTTAAAGCCAAGGGCAGTTATTATGAATATGAGCAAAAATGCTTAACAATGTCAATTCCAAGAGGAAAGTTAAATTTTAGCCAGAAGTCAAAGACAGGTTTTACATTATGTCCTTTGAATCTGTCTATAACTATCAATATTTACAATACAGAATTAACTTCACCCCAAAGACTAGGATATGTATGGCTGTGCAAATTTCCTTCACAGAAAATTTCTTCATGCTATTGTATAGAAAAAATTAGCTAGGTTCACCAAAGTGATTCTAATGAACAGAAAAATACTGATACTCTTTCATTTTCATGTCTGTTCTTCAAAACAAGATGTTTTGAACTGCTAATAAAAACTACTGGTCTGCTTTCCTTACAGCCCCTTCCCCCACACCTCACCATGCAAATTCTAGAAATACAAGAATGACAATTTTGTCATGGTAGCATTATTGGAGCAATTTGGAGAGTACAGGATTTTATAAAATAGATAAGAGAATTTGGTAACAGAGAGGCATGCTTAATGATGCTTGCCCTCTGTGTCAAGCAAGAAAGGTCTTGGTAATAATTTCCTCAGGGCCACATGCTCATGGACCATTAGAAGCTGTATTACAATGTGAAACATGCCTCTCTACATGGCATGAGAATATAAAAAGAAAGCTCTTTATGTGGAAAATTAGCTTTCAGCAGAATACTAAGAAAAGTGTAATAATCATTCCATTTCTCGTTGCCAAGTGGGCTTTGAGCTGCTTTCCTGATTGCCTTTTCCAAGGTATGCTGCTCTTCCCAAATGCAACTGTGCTTTCCTTCTCAGATGAATAGAATTTTCAAAGCCTCACTTTTCCTACATTCCTGGGCTTCCACCTTATTATTCCCTTCCAGTATAGTAACACTGAATGAAATGACCACTTCTGCTTAGAAGTTTGCCATGGGAAATCCAGTGTTCATAATGCCAATGCCTGAGATGTGTTTGTTTTCTAGTTGATACTCGTAGTGCCAAGAGAGTAAACTGCTGTGTCCCTCAACCGTCATTCAGGAGAGAGAAAACCTCTCCCAGTTACATTCTCTAGGCAACCATCTTGGGAGGTTTATGTAGCTTTATTTCCTCCCATTTCCTGTGTTTCTGGGGCTGGTTCATTCTCCCCTTGGTTTCTAATACCCATTTCTATTCATATTTCTCTGTAGGTGTTTTCTTAGTACTTAGTGTTTCTTATCTTTTGCTGCCCTCCCCAATCCTCTTTTCTGTCACTAATGATCTAGTCATTTTCCACTTGAAAAGCAATGAAAACAAGTACTTGCCTTTAAAGTTGGTTTGTCAACTATTATCTGATTATGATTAAACCAACCTGCCTCCAACTTGGGCTTAAAAGCCACTGTATTATAGGAAAGACAAACTATGTTTATCCCTGTTGTTAACTAAATCACTGTTTCTTAAGGATTGAGGCTATTCTCAATCTGTGACCTTGAGTACAAAAGTACAAATGATCCTACATTGCCTGTTCCAGGAAATAGCAACCATGTCTTTTT
>NW_022196909.1:14309091-14314550 GCF_008632895.1 Mastomys coucha
TGCTTCTGCAACCAGGCTTACATGCAAAAGTCACCACTCTATGGTTTTTGTCCTCCCCTCCCAAAAAGAGTTGAAAATTGGTTTGGGTTGGTCTCATTAGCCCTTCCTTTAGAGGGAGACACCCAAAGATTCAGATCTGGTGTGTAAACAGATTAAATTTGGTTTACTTTGGCCATCAATTGAGTTGATGGTATTTTTCTTCATGTTTGTAGAATTAAGTTATTGCTTTGCTCCTATCCAGACAATCCACAGAAAATTCTCCTTGAGCATAAAAGTCCTGCTCGTTTATCCTACTGAGCCTAGTTGTGTCCCAGCTTATTAAAATTTGTAGTGTTAGTGTTAGACCCAACAATAGTTCAGAATCCAAGGTTTGTTTTTTTTTTTTCCTGCCTGCATCTCTGATGGTTGAGGGCATTTCAAATGGTGTTTTTCTCAGGCAATTCCAAAACAAATAGAGAAGGAAATTTTTCATCTCAGGAGAGACTGCTCTCGTCAATAAATCATCAGCTAGGGGAAGAGAAGGTGGATATTGCTATAAATATATCAAATGTCACCAAAGAGGTATACATGAAAAATAAGGAGAGATGTCTGTGGATCAAAGGATTGTGGGTTTTTATTTTGTTCAGTCAAACTTACTAATACCTTCCAGATCTCCATTTTCTGATGAGCATATCTTTTTTGTAGTTAGGTATCTTTGTCAACTTCACCCAGCCTACAGTCATCTGACAGGAAAGTCACAGTTGAGAAATTTTCTAGATCAAATTGGCCCATGGACATGTCTGTGGGTGGAACTGTCTTTTGTTACTTGATGTAAGAGGGCCCAGCCCACTGTCAGGCTGCACCATCCCTGTGCATGTAATCATGAGCTACATGAGGAGGCTAGTTCAGCTTGAGCCTGTGTATCAGGCTCAGCCTAGGAGGAGATCTCCCTCAATGATGAACTGTGACCTAGGAGTTCAAGCCAAGTTGTTTCCTCCCATAAATCACTTTTTGTCAGAATATTTCTATCACCTTAACAAGAAGGAAACTGCACGTCAGTTTTTGCTAATTGCCATCCACTTCTCATTTATCAACTAAAAGGTAGAATTTGCTTATAAGGAATCAAAACCAGATGTCTGAACCTGATCTTCCCGAGTCTTCGAGATCTTTGCAGAACCTCATTTTCGATGTTGAACCTTGTGTTTCTCAGCGATTCTCTCTGTGTGTACCACTCTGTGAACCTCAATAATCCACCTGTGCAATTGTGTCTCCACTCTGAACCTCTCATTGCAATTATCTGCCATCCCTCTGTGTTCAGCCTTCCTCTGTGAGTTCACTCCACTGTCTCATTTGTAGCCTTCACTTATCACAGCTTACTCTGCCAGGTGACCCACATTGATGCTGCTGCTCATCATCTGGCTAATCCTCAATGGAAGAGAGGGCCAAAGCTCTGCAAGAGCACCCAGAAAGACAGCCAAAGGGGAGGGAGGTCCTCTTCTCCTCTCTCTGGCCACTGAAGACCTATGAGAACTCCAGAGCCATCCAGAACAGGAATGGGATACAATGAAGGGGAACAGGAAGGTGTTTCCACAATGAAGGGAGTTCTTATGAGTTCCATTCACTGAAATAGGAGGGCTTATCACCAAGGCAACACAATGTAACGTTTATGCAATCTAGGAAAGTTAGGCAGGCATCAGAATGGAGCTAAATGTTTCCATATCTTGGAGAGGCAGTTAAGGACTAAGGAGGGCTCAGCACACACATGGGGGATTCAATTGTCATGTAGTATTGAAGAGCTTGCTGATAACAATGCTTCAGTCAATGCTGAGAAACAAAGACACCAAGTTTGAGTGTATTTTTTCTGGAGATTGCATACAATATGCCTCATCTGTCTCCTCTCAAACTAGAAAAAAACAAAAAAACAAAAAACAAAAAACAAAATAAGTAGTGCAGGGAAAAATAAAATAGAAATTTGTTTGCAAGAGTGTACAGACCATTATTGTCATTGTATTATTCTTTCAAAATAACTTCAAAAATGAGTCCCCAAACTCAAACACTATCAAGTCTAGGTTGTTAGATAGTTTTCCTATAACTTCAGTTTAAGGAAACTGACACTTTAAGAATGTGTAATCAAAGAATATCTGCAAAGAAGCCGAGCACTCTTTCTTCCTCTTTTGGATTTGGTGACAGAATAACCCGGCCACGGAGCCTCATTTCCTTCTAACAGGCAAAGTTAACTGATCGGTTCACCCCCGAGTCTCTGATCATCAGGGAGCAATTGTCGCCTGCCTCCGGGTCCATTTCCTTAGCTTCCATTTTCTTGGGACAGAGACACTCTGGTCTGAAGAGTGAGACTGTGCACTTGTTAATTCTACTGGGAGAAGAACACCTGATCCTGAGACCTACAGACAGCCTGTCTGTGTTAACGGGGAGTACTAGCAAAAACAGGCTGGTAACAGGAAGCTAACAGACAAGTGTCTCGGCCCTGCAACCTTTTGTAAAAGTAGTAAAGACAGAATTATTACAGGGTGTGGCCCTCAGTGCAGAAGAAGTGAAATTAGTCATGTCTTGTTTTCTCTGCATGTTTAGTGACCACTTCTCTGTGTGTGTGTGTGTGTGTGTGTGTGTGTGTGTGTGTGTGCACTTAAATCCCAGCTAATAGGCACCAAGAACAAAGATTATTTATTCAGTGGTTACAGTAGTACCTCAGAAAGAGATAGTATAGCTCATGGAAACCTGGAGGGCAGGCATCAATAGAAGCCAAAGAAACCCAAGGAGGAGGAATCTACAGTGAATTCTGCAACTTCTCTGTAACTTCAAAATGACTTTGTTATCATAAAAAACAGTTTTAAAGATCTATTAATATTATCTATTATGTATTATTATACATAATCTATTATTTATTATTATAAATAAGATCTATTATGTATTATTATAGATCTATTATTTATTATTATAAATAAGTACACTGTAGCTGTCTTCAGACACGCCAGAAGAGGGCATCAAATCTCATTAAGGATGGTTGTGAGCCACCATGTGGTTGCTGGGACTTGAACTCGGGACCTTCAAAAGAACAGTCAGTGCTCTTACCCACTTAGCCATCTCGCCACCCCAATTAAAATCATTCTTGTCTCTAAGCACATCCTCACCGTCAATAATCACATAAACCTTTCAACTCATTTGGGCCTCAGTTTCTCCTGTTGGTGCAAAACAGGCATAATAGTAGTCCCATTCCATGGGAGTATATGAGTTATAAGGAGCCATGTGAGTAAAACTCTCAGAACAGTATGTGTACATGGGAGAACTACTATGGAACTATCTCTCACTATCTGAGGAGATGATAGAAGTCCACCGTTTGAAAGCTCAGTTTCAGCCATGTGCTTTCATGCATAGGGCTATAGTTAGAATAAACTAAGCATAAAGCACTTAGGATAATAGCTAATGCTTGGTGTTAGACATTACATGCTACTTCTCCTCATGCTACACACTTGTATGTGTCCTCCCTAGTGGGACCAGAAAGCATTCCAGTGGTACCAGAGGCTATGCTCAGTGCCTTTAACCCCCAACAGTTCCTCGCCAAGACTTCTGGGCCAGCATCCTCTTTGTGCATTCAATATTCCCACGCAGCACACAGTGAGAGAAAAAGCTATCTCCTCCATCCCCAACCCTGGGAAGACCAGGCAAATCACTTAGTTAACCTCATGTCCTTTCTTTTACGAGTCCGGTTTACTCACTGAGGGGCTGGGCTCTGACAGAGGATATTCTGAGTTAAGGCAAGAATAAAGCCACCCATTCACATGTTATTCACTTGGGCTCAAGCTGCTTTGAGAGCTCCAAATAAGTCTCCATTGGAAAATAGGACTTCTAACTTGAAAGGCATCAAAGGCCTTTTTAAATGTTAAGGCTTTAGACAATTCAGAATTGTTTGTAATTTGATTTTAATGAAAAAGGCATTTGTGCACAACCAAATTAAATTAATAATAATAATAAAAAATCCAGCTGGTTGTGTTGCATATAAAAAAGAAACTCTTTGTTGAATAGAAAATGCTGTGGTTTTTAATACATGCCTAAGTATATTTTAAAGATGCGTTATAGCCCCATCTTCTGGCACCTAAGTTCAATAGTGTTTCCTAAAACTGAGAAGAAACCAGTAGCCAGATTAGAGTATTAGAGTCCGATAAGACATCTTTTTTCTTGGTGGTGGGGGGGGGGGAAGAGGCTGAAAAACTGTAGTTTGGTGATTCCACCCCTGCCCGATTAAGATAATCTCCACCAACTCAAAGCAGAATTAATAAAAACAAAGCAACAAGAACAACAAAACCCGGAAACCTGGGGTAATCTGGGTAAAGATTGGCTTCCATAGGTTAACGGTGGAGTGACATCGCCACCTCGTGTCAGTTTTAGGAATTCACATACATAAGTGTTCAATTTTGTGAACCTGTAAGCAAAATAATTTATTCGAGAAGCAATATAATTTACCAAATTTTAGGTAGAAATCCACCCAAGTCCACATAAACTGGCTGCCTTGCTCCATCACTCTTAGTAGCCACCAGTCTACGACATTGAACAACCGAGAGGAAAAAGTAAATCCCTCATGTGATTTCAAATCCAAATCGATTTAAAAAATAAAATAAAATAAAATAAAACAGGAATATCTGAACGTCTAGTGCCCTGAGGGCTCTCACAGAACTGTCAAAGTCAAGTCCACAGAGTCTATGGAGTAACGAGTCCTTTGTTCTTAATTTCTTACTCTCTGAAGAACAGCTCCCCAAGACCTCGGCGGCTGGGCTAGCCTGCACCTCGCAGAGAAGCTGCGCAGTCTCTGCTGCAAACAGAGACTTTGCGCCCCCTCCAAAGCACACGGAACAGAGCACATGAGACTGGCTCATACACTCAATATGCTCTGCTTTCAAAATACTCCTCAGTGGATATCAGATTGTTTGTATGCTACCCCTGCTACAGTCTGCAGCTTGACCTTCCCCTGAAGGGTTTCCTCATCAGAACCACGGCACTACTTAGAGTGGTGGGAGGTAGAATCTATGACGGAATCTAGTATGAGATGAACAGGCCTCCCAACCACATGCTCCCACCACGACCTTGCACAGAAACCTGTAAAATCGCAAGCACCCCCTATCAGTCTCTCAGTTATCGCTTTCGGGGTACTTTTGTCGGAGTACTCCAAAGGTGCCTAATACTGTTTCAGAATGTCTCTCTGTGTTCTATTCACTGTCGCGGGAGGACCCAGGACGCACAAAAAGGTTAAGCCTGGGAGTAGCCCTTACTCTCCCTCCCATCTGTACACTCATCCTTGCCTCTTGCAAGTACCATCATCTACCAATCTGTGAGTTTCCTGCAGACTTTCCATTTGGTTCACGTTCTGAAAATTAATGACAAACTAAATGATTATTGGGTTTGTCATGTAAGTCTTCTGGCGTGAGGGGAGAGAGGGAGTGGGAGGGAGGGAAAGAGAGAGAGAGAGA
>NW_022196909.1:14314576-14317305 GCF_008632895.1 Mastomys coucha
GAGGAGGAGGAGGAGGAGGAGGAGGAAAAGGAGAGGAAGAGGAGACCCAAAAGATCTGTATTATAAGAGAGAAAACATAGATAAAACCAAATGTTAAAATTAAAAAGAAAATAAAAAGAAAGGAAGGAAGGAGGGAAGAGAGAAAAAGAAAGAAAGGAAGGCAAACAAATAATTCTCATTCTCCTTGTACACAGCTTTTCAGTTTTGTCAAACTCTTGTCTGAATGAACGTGAGCAGAGAGGCCTTTTAGTTTAAGCAGTGCACGCCCTGGTTCAGAGTTCTGCCCTAGCTCGGCATGGATGCTGTGTGAGTTCTCAAGGCCACCCTGGGAATTCACTTTATTCACTTGGGGAAATCAGAAGCAACAATTATGAATGGCTATTTCCCTGAAGCTTTAAATAGCTTTATTATGTGCTTAGCTTTATTACGTGTTTACCCGTTCCCCAGGAGCATGGGCTCATGGTTTCTCCCTGCCTTGTGCTCAGGGAGAAGTTGCCTTCTGGATTCAAACAGGTGTTAACAACTTTCCTTTGAGCCAGGGCTCTGATCTTTGAATAGCAGCAGGCATTTGATGTTCTGAGAACTGTCATGAGTAATTGGACAGAAAACAAGGGAGGCACTAAAGCGGCAATCCTAGTTTTAGACAAGCAGATGCTGTGAAAGTGGCGAAAAGACCAAGGAGCAGGAAGGGACGTCTTGATCCATAACCTGGAAGTAAATCAGGGGCCTTAAAGCTGTGGCAAGCCTCTGTGCTCTGGCAAATAGTAGCAATTTCTGCTGTGTCGGGCAGTATGCTCAGATTTTGCCAGTATTGGTTCCTTCACCTTTATAATAATTCACCAGTTTACACATTAAGAAATTGGAGCAAAGAGCATGAAATAATTAACCGGGGCTGTGAGAGCAAGCCTCCGCATTGAGACAGGCTGGTAAGCTCAGGTGGCCTTTGTCCTGCCCTTCCCCCACCCTCTCTTCACATCCACTCTCCTATCTTCCTGTCCTTTCTCCTCTCCTCCATCTTCCTTCATGCTCTCATCTTTTTTCCTCTTGTCTTTCCTCTCTTGGTTCCTCTCTTTCTCTCCTCTTCCCCCCTCTCTCCCTCTCCTCCTCAACCTTTGCCGCCCCTCCTCTCTCTCTCTGTCTTCTTTGCCCCTTCTCTCTCTCCTACCTTCCTCACTTTTCTGCCCTCTTCTTTCCTCTCCTCCCTTTTCTCTTAAGCTTCCTTCCTCTTCTCTCCTTCCTCCTCTTCTTTCCTCCCCAGTCACCCTCTCCCCTCCTCCTCTCCTATGTTACCTGTCACCCCTCCCGTCATCCATGCAACATGCCCAGACCCCTAAAGATAATGCATTTTTCTTCTTGCAGCAGGATGCTCGACCTTTAGTCACATCACAATAAAACTCAAACTTCCCCCGTCCCCTATGTCACAAAAATATCTCCAGTACATGACACAGAATGGATTACTTTTGTTCTTCTCTCTCTTCTCTGTGCAGAGAGAGAGCTAAGTTTGTGGGCAGCTACTCAATAGCTTTATTGTTCCATTTTAGCCTCATCATCTGACAGGTTTAATTAAGGCTGTCTAATAATTAACTCAAGAAGGTACCTTACACAAAGACAATGCAAAAATGGGCTGAAATCTTTTGTTTATTAGCTACAGCTGCCCAGCCAAACAATTTCCATTGAAAGTGTCTACTTCCTAAAATATAATACTCTTTACACTAAAAAGAAAATAAAATAAATGCTCATGAGAAATTTCAATTTTGTCTTTAAATAACTGCTAATTTCAAATTCTCCTTTATCTTGGCTCCTTGATGAAATAATAAATACATTCCTTTTCTCTAAATATTTTTTGTTAACAAGTCAGATATCTTTATAAGACAAATGTACATATAATATACATATATATATACATATAATATACAATATGCATACATATAATTGGGCATTGCATGTGTGTATACACTATGATACATTGTACTGTAGGAGATATATAATACAAAATATTTATCACTGCTAGTAATAATGAAAAATGACAGTTTGGGTGTAAATGAAAGAAAATGCCATTATTAGCTATGTGTTGCTTATTTTCCTTCTATATTTTCATAGAAAAATTACTCATTTAAATACTGACTCACAATTATTTTGTTGGGCAACTGTCATAAAACCCTAGTGGCATCCATAAAAAAGCAATGCTCATCTGTTATTGGATATTTGATCACCCTGAGATTGTGTTATTTACTGAAAAACCCTGTTTTTAGTTGTGGTATGGCTCAGCCCTTTGCACACACCTTTAATCCCTCTGGCTGGAATACAGACATACCCTTAGTACACATTTTCAATCCCACATAATGAAGGTAAACTTAGTTTGTAGAAGGAAGCACCCATGTTTGAAAGTGATGTCTGATTGAATGATAGACAAAATAATGAATCAGAGGAAGGTTTGACAGAATAGGAAACACCCAAACTCTGACAAGATGAGAGAGGAAAGGGGAGCCACTTAAGAGACTAATGCACCCTATAGCCCTTCCTGTCTTCCTGCTATGTTCAACTGTACATCCTTTCAAACAGTGAGCCAAAGTGTATCCTTCCTCCTTAGTTTGATTGTCTAAGGTATTTTGTCATACCAACAAGAAACTTCAGAATACTGCTACAAAGAACAGAGCTGCTATGATAAACCTGGTTATGTGCTTTACAGGTCTTTAAAGCAGCTTTGAGGAAGAAGTTTTGAGCTCCAG
>NW_022196909.1:14317315-14355506 GCF_008632895.1 Mastomys coucha
AAAAAAAAGCTCTAGAATGTTAAAAAGCAGTGCCTGTTCCCATTGTCTTTGCAGTCATGAATCAGGGAAAAATGAATGTTGGTGCTCAGCTGGCTTTTTCCAGTTGGCTTTTTTATTCAGTCTGGGATCCTGTGAAGATGGGGTGTTACCCATCTTCAGGATAAGTCTCATTGAGTTCAGCCTCTCTGGAGCTGCTCTCACATATATGTTCAAAGGTGTATCTCCTGGGTAATTCTAGATCCACCTAAGTTGATAGTGAAGATTAACTGTCATTAATGACATGGATGTCAGGTTAGAGGTCCCTGGAGTTTGCTCTCATAGAATGAACTACATCACTGGTAGGCCCTGGTTAGCAGCCAGAGGTAGCAAGCCAAGAAGATGACTGTTATCTCAGTCAAATACAAGATATATTTACCCTCATCACCTGTCAGACATTTATTAACATGTCTGAATTTTGACAGACGTGGTAAATACTTCCAACTGTCCATTTCCAATAGAATCTATTCTCCCAACACTATGAATTAGGGACATTTGTAAAATTAGAGTCAACTAACCAATTTAGCTTCCCACCCACTTCCTGACCAACAAATGAGACCAAGTGCAATGGAGTAAAGTGTGTCGATGATAATAGCTAATATTTATCAAAACATTTCTCCCAAGTATTATTCAAGTGCTTTACAGTATCATTACTGGCTAACCCCACTGCCTTAGTTTATTGATGCCGGCGATAAAAATAGCTTGACTAAGGCAATTTGGGAGAGACAGGGTTTATTGTATGTAACAAGTCCAGGTTACAGTCCATCTCTGAGAGGAAGAAGGCACAGTACCAGGAGCTCAAGGCAGCTTACCCATCCCATCCACAGTCCAGAGAGCAGAGAGGAAATCAGTACAGGTATGCCTTACAGATACTCTTCCTATGTTTTCCACTCTTATGAAATGTAGGAGCCCAAACATAAAGAATAGTACCACCCACAACATACATATCGATTAATGTAATCAAGACGATCTCTCAGAGGTAAGCCAATCTAGAAAATTCCTCATAGAGACTCCTCCTCCCCCAGGTGATCCAAGGTGTGTCAAGTTGCTGATCAAAATAAACCATCACACTCACTATAAAATGAAGATTGCTATCAGTTCCGTTCCACGGAGGATAAGGTGGACACTTAATAGATAGGATCTTCTTCACTCAAGATCACATTGCTAGTACATAGGAACAAAAGTCAAACCCAGGGCGTTCTTTCTCCAGTCTCTCCACTTCAATAATACTGACAGCAAAGGCTATACAACCCTGCGATGGAGGCCTTCGTTGGGGCTACTACCTGTTGATAGCAGCAGCCCAGCTCTGCCCTCTCCATTCCAGCAGCAACTTCTGCCCCTACTTCCTTTCCCCAGGGGTCTCCAGACTGTGTCAAAGTCCTCCAGGAGGCTGAATTGTAATCCCAGCCCGCTTGGAAACAACTGTTCTCTCTGTCATGGCGAACATTCAGCATCGCCCCATTAGACAATGTTCATAAAAATAAAAATAAAAGACTTTAATGACTAATGTATTTTATCAAATATTAATTTAATGCACACCTCCATACTAGTGTTGATTATTTTATCAAAAAATATATCTGAGAGCTGAAAGGAATGAAGCTCTTGGAAATCTGCCTCTGGTATACATAGTCACAAAGATAAGCTTTATGCACATAGACACGAGCAGCAGGGGATGGGAAGGTACAAGACTTTCATTCTTTCAATTGTATCCTCACTTTATACCCAGCCTACTTCAGAAGACAAAATGAAGAAGGAAATTTGTATCAGTTATGAATTTCTATTGTGGAATTTTATTCAGTTAGTGTTTCTGTTCTCCTTTTGAAAAGAAAACTATTCTGTGGAAGAATGAGAAGAAAGATTGTAGGAGATAGAGGGGATGGAAGACCCCAGGAGAACATGGCCTACAGAATCAGCTAAGCAGGGCTCACATGGGCTCACTGAAGGAGCAAGCATGGGGCCTGCATGGGTCTGCAGCAGGGCTTCTGCATATATATTATGATTGTTAACTTCACATTATTTGTGGAACGCCTAACAATGGGAGTTCTGATCATTTTGCCTACCTACCCTTGGGACTCTTTTCATCCTACTGGGTTGCCCTGTGCAGATTGGATCTGAGGGCTTTTGCCTTGTATCTTCTTTTTTGTGTGTTTCCTGTTGCCTCTTGGAGGCCTGCTCTTTTCTGAAGGGAAAATGAGAGTGGATCTGTGGGGAAGAACTAGGAGGAATGAAGAGAAAATTGTGGTTGGGATGTAATGTATGAGATGAGGATCTATTTTCAATAAAAAAAGAAAAAGAAAAAAGCCCATATTTAAACATATACTAAAAGCATGTATTTTCCTCTTTTAACTTATATTATACTTTAGGAAAAATATAAAAAATAAGATCAGCATTCTGATGAAACTACTCTAGCAGCAATTTGCATACATACACAAAAACCCAGAGACTAAAAAACTGTCTAAGAAAAAGAGCACAATATCTTGTACAATCCACATTAAACAAGGTGCACACATACACCAAGTTAAGGAATATAGTGAGATTTATTCAATATACATGTTTTATATAAGCAAGTTTGTCACAAAATTTAGATTATGTGGGTCCATATGAAAAATCACAGTACATTCAGACTAGATGCAAAATACAGTAGACAAAACCATCCTAGAGATGTTTAAGTTGTTACAACTTTTAAATGTTTTCAGATCTCACCTAATATTTTGTGGGAAATATGGTGCAATTTTAATTAAAAATAAACATATTTTATAGGTGTGATTTTTTACTACTAATTCTATCTCACCAAAAAAATATAATTTCCTACAAATTCTACAAAGTATTAAATTAATAGGTTTTGGTCTATACATACCAAGAAAAACGTTCTAATTTGCTAAGACAGAATTAAACATATACCTGACGAAGTAAATCCCAAGATAGACAGTGGATTTTGTTGGGGTATAAACAGCGTGTCCTTCCTTGGGTGCAATTTGAAGGTAAGATATTTTAATAACCTATTTCCATATCATGACTGCAGTTTAAGGACAGAGCATTACAACAAAATTACCTAAAACACACACACACACACACACACACACACACACACACACACACACACACACGCACATTACCATGGCTTACCATGGTTATCACCATATCAAACACCCCAGGAATGCATAGCTGCTATATCTCTCAATACACATAAAATCAACACCCTTGATAAATTCAAAGCCTTCATTTTTCTTCATTCAGGGGCTTTTTCTGTTGGCCTTGGTCTTTCTCTTCATTCTTCATGTTTGCATCTGCAAAAATAAAAGATTTCTCAATCATGTGCAAAATGTTGAAACAGATTTTATTTTTTGAATGAAAGTTGTTTTCCACTTTGCCTCCTCATACAGTTTCCATCATGACTAGATCATATTTTTGCCCTCAACATGGATATGAATGCACATTGAGAGGAAATATTTGGGTCCTTTAGATCATCCTTCTAGTTAACTTTCTTCAGGGTCTATAGTTACTACATGCCAGACCAACTCTTAAGATACCATTATACCCTCATTCAACAGCAGTGTTTCTCAACCTATGAGTAGCATATCAGATATCTGCATATCAGCTATTTACAGTTCATAACAACAGCAAAATGACTGTCACAAAGTAGCAATAAAATAATTTTATGGTTGGGGTGGTCACCGCAACATGAGGCCTCTACTAAGAGGCCACAGCTCTAAAGAAGGTTAAGAACCACTGATCTACAGGGTGGCTAACTAAGACAGAATCAGACTAAATGACATGTGGAAAATCACAACTTGAACCTTCATTAAATGGCTACATGGGCCCTCAATCATTCCCCTATCCTGTGACATACTTTCTCTGTTTTCTCTATATTTTTTTATTTCCTTTAGTTCTTTGAAATACCCTTACATTCTCCCCTTCAGGAAAAATAAAAATCCCATTTCACCTTCCTACAAACAAATGCCTCAGTTCTCCTGTTACCCAGACTTATCATTTCTGCCCCCTCCCATAACAAAGGAAGATGTGGGTTACAGAATTTGTGGGCACGTATTGGAAGATGAAAATGTAGCGACTGTACTGATAAGCTGTAAAGAAAGAGAAGAGTGTTAAGCAAACAGACTGCACTGCAGAACCCTGTTCATTACCACGGACACTTTTGCTGTTGGTCCTAGTAATGCTCTTACTTCCAAAGTCTAAGGCCCTCATGGCTTCAACTCCTGTCAGTTTCAGATTCATCAAAAGCTGACAGGTCCAGCCACAATTCCTTACTTTTTCTTTGACCAACCTTCCCCTTTATCTTGCATGTTCATTTTAAATCACGACCACCTTTAAACATTCCTTCCCGCCCACCCCCAGACAGGATTTCACTATGTAGATCAGGGTAGCCTTAAACTCACTGAGATTTATCTGCCTCTGACTTCCCCATGATGGGATTAAATATATGCACCTCAGTTGCAAGACTGTTTTTCTTTTTCATCCTTTGAAATGTTCCATATTTGGTTCTCTTCATTTAAATTATTTATGTCTCAACCATGCCCTCAAACTTTCTCCTAACAAAGCCATCTCTGATATTTAGGAGTTTGCATTTGTCAGTAATCTGTTAACCAACCTTGGCTATGTAATGAGCTTCAAGCCAGCTCGGATTACAATGTGAGACCTCCATTTAAAAATAAAAATTTACTAAGCTAAGCAACATAAAGCAGTTCTCAGGTAACATCCAGTTAGCAATAAATAACTGACAATAAACAAAATTTGTAGAATGTATCACTTTTAAGAGATGAAGGGGGGTTTTGAGATTATTAAATCAGGAGAAGAAAATAGGAATGGTAAACTGTCTTCAAGCCTCAACTTCACAAACTGATACAGAGTTGGCTAGAAATAGCATCTGAAAAGGAAGGATTTTAGTAAAAATCTGCAAAGGGAGGGTACTGTACAGTTTGTACCACATGGAGAAAAGAATGTTAATAAGACAACAGTAAAGTCCAAGGCAGCAATATGTGAGAGGGACAACAGAAAGAAAAGAAAAAGCATAAGATAGCGTGCCAGGACCATGAGTAATGGGTAGAAAAATGGCAGATGTATGGGCCAGTTCTGAAAGGATAGCTAAGAGTTTCCATTTAAAGGACAAGAGGCAGAATTGCAAAATCAGACAAAAACAGGGATAAGCCAACATCTCTGGTTTCAAAAACTGGATCTGGGAAATAGCTACTCACAGAGATTGGGAAAATGCTGAAGAATGGGGTTTAGAAGGAAAATTCAAAGATTGCTTGTATGCCCACTACATTTGATATTATCCAGGTAGTTCATTATAGGAGAGCAAATTTCAGGGACCTCCAGCCTGACATCCATGTCATTAATTAATGACAGCTAAACTTCCCTACCAACTTAGGTGGATCTAGAATTACCCAGGAGATACACCTCTGAACATATATGTGAGAGCAGCTCCAGAGAGGCTGAACTCAATGAGAGTTATCCTGAAGATGGACAGCATCCCTTCATAGGATCCCCAGACAGAATTAAAAAAGTGAAGTGGAGAAGTCAGCTGAGTACCCACATTCATCTCTCTCTGACTCCTGACTGCAAAGAAAACAAGAACATGCGCCTCATCACCCTTCCTGTCT
The DNA here is from genome assembly GCF_008632895.1 of Mastomys coucha. Classification (NCBI taxonomy): domain Eukaryota; kingdom Metazoa; phylum Chordata; class Mammalia; order Rodentia; family Muridae; genus Mastomys; species Mastomys coucha. The sequence goes on from NW_022196909.1 coordinate 14,322,970, forward strand.
TCATGCTATGTTCAACTGTACATCCTTTTGAACAGTGAGCCAAAGTGTATCCTTCCTCCTAAATTTGATTGGCTAAGATATTTGGTCGTATCAACAAGAAACTTCAGAATATTGCTACGAAGAGCAGAGCTGCTGTGATAAACCTGGTTATGTGCTTCACAGGACTTTACAAGCAGCTTTGAGGAGGAAGAGTTTTGAGCTACAGACTTGGGGGAAAAACCCTAGAAGTAACCAACTGATATCTGATTTACTGTGGGCCCACTGTATGACATGAATGCCTTGGTGACCTGGAAACTGAGACTAGATAGCCCAGGGACATCGCATAAAACCAAATACTACCTTTCTTAAAAAATGTAGCATAAAATGACTCCTAATGGCATTTTGATATACTCATAGCTCAGTCCCTGGCTCAGTCATTATCAGAGAAGCTTCCTCCTGTAGCAGATGGGAATAAATTCAGTGACCCACAGCTAGACATGCAACAAGTGAGAAACCTTGGAACACTCAGCCCTAAATGGGATGCCTTCATCAAATCTTTCCCCTCAAGATCTAGGAACTCTGCATAAGAGGAGACAGAAAGAATGTTAGAGCCAGAGGGAATATAGGATACACACACACACACACACACACACACACACACACACACACCACCACCACCACCACCACCACCACTACTACCACCACCACCACCACCACCACCAAGACCCTCTGATCACCAGAATGGATGCTGCATAGATGAGCTCACAGAGACTGAGGTAGCATGCACAGGGTCTACATAGGTCTGCACTCAATTGGGTCCTAGAGCTGTAGGGAGAACTAGACTCATGCTCCTACCCTTAGGCCAGAAGCACTTAGCCACTCCAAGGGAGTCTCACCTGGTGAAACAAAGTTCTCAGTGGTAAGCTACATGCCCAGCAGGGGATGCCCAATAAGAAATGAACTCAAAGATATCTTTGGAGATTCCTTGTCCCACAATATTATGTCAGGCCTTTTTTTAATCTTATTTTTAAACATCTATTTTATACATATATATTTTTTCTGCTCTCTTTTTACCCTACAGGTCCTCTGCATATATATAATGGTTTCCAGTTTAATGGTTTTTTTTTATGAGATTCCCAAGGGCATGAATGAGTGGCTTTATGCTTCTTTGTCTGTTTCTTATGACAGCCCTTTTACTGGGCTCTTTTCCCATTTCCTTATTTTGTCCTATTCTAATATAATAGTTTTGGTTTTATCTTATTTATTATTATAACTTAGAAGCCTGTTTGTTTTCTAATGAAAGACAAAAAGAGTGGATTCAGATGGGGCATGGGGTGGAGAGGAACTCGGAGAAGTAGAGAGAGGAAAGTGTAATGAAGATATACGAGAAAAAATCTATTTTCAACAAAAACATTCTTTTCTTACTATGATTTGTCAGTTTGTTGGACATTGCAATGAAAACGGTAACTCATACGAGTCACTCAATAACTCATAAATCTCTGTTTCATTAAGATAGAAACTATCCAAGGAGATCAGTTAGTATTAGAAGTAAAGAAGCATTGACCAAGTTGTCCAGAGACTGTGCATTCTATTAAGTTATTAAGGAGATGAGCAGAAAGAAACCCAAAGTGAAAAACTCAGTGAGGAAAAAAGAAAACCATGAGAGCAAAGAACATGTCCAGGGAACATAGGGAAGAAGACTGTTTAGGGGAAGAAGTAATAACCAGTCGTGCTAAATGCTCTGAAAGATTTGCTAGAAAGGGGCTAAGAGCTGACCAACAACTATAGCAAAGACAATGGCCCAAACATATGTGTGATAGGATGCCATCTTACTAGGGCTAGAGGAAGAATGGAGAAACGAAAGTTAGTAGTCAAAAAAGCAACACATTCTCAAGGTACTTTTCTATGAAACAAAATCAGAGATGTAATATCAGTTATAAGAAGACTTGGGCCGTGAAAGCATATGGGTCATGGTCACAGCCAGTTTCATTTTTGAATGAACATGGTAGGCATTTCATGAATGTTCATGGAAAGAACTTCAGAAAGTATGTTTGGAGGAAAAGAGTATTCGTGATGTTGTATAGCATTATGAAAAACAAGGCACTAAGTTAGTCCCACAATCATTTTGTCATCACTGGTTCTGAGCCAACTACAACACCAAACAGCCTTCTGGGAAAAGCTATTAGAATTGGTTATGATTTCATGCTAGACAATATTGACTTCTTCTGTAAGTGAAAGCAGCAAATTATTCTGCAAATTATATTTTTAGTCATGGTTGGTCCAATGAGAGAGTAGTATGAAGGCTTCTTAATTATCCTTCTCAAAATCCAACTAGAAACTTCTAACAGAAGAGACAAACAGAATAGCACCTATTGAGAACTACTGGTGAGTCTATGAATGGTGTCCACCCCATCTGAGAAGCTGTTGGCGATGGATCGCTGCTGGGACAGAGAGAGTCAGTTTTTCTCAGGGATGTGTCCTATACACCAGCAGACATACTTCACCAATGCACATAAAGGTAGCATTAGGAGGACTCAGTGAATTTTTGATTTAGTTTCTGTCTTTGCTTTTTAAGAGCACATGAAATTGTGAGAAAGAAGTGTGGGGAGATAGAGGAAGAGTTGAAGGGGAAGGAATATGGATATATTTAATCAAAATATATTATATGCATGTATAAAATTCTCAAACTTTAGAATATCTTCTTTATTATGTATATGTGTATATATATATATATAAAACACCCCCCACATATATATACACATATACATATATATACATTTATATGAAATACATTAAATTCAGCAGACTCTCCATGATGATATGTTGAGAAAGCTGGTGCTAAGTTTAATGGTCTTAGAGCTAGACACTGTCATGTCCTTTTTTTTTTTCTTGTCACATAACCTGTTAAGGCTTAACTATGAGTAACTTTTGCAATACTACAGTGGCCTTTCAGGGCTCCTTCTCCTTCTTACAGTCAGTCTTTCCATCCATACTGAAGACAATCTGCTCATGTGGTTTACCAGATATGGGACTGGTTCAGGGGTTGGAGATTTAACTCAGTGGTAAAGACTTGCCTAGCAAGTGCCAGCCCCTATGTTCTAGGCTCCAAGAAAAAAAGAAGGAAAGAAAAACGAGACATTTAATCTATAAGAAAATGCTTTCTCGTTTATATCATAAAATATATTTTGAAATGACATGTTCAACTACTTAAAGTGTATACATGTAATAGAGATCTCTAATGAGATATGAAAGAAAAAAATCTTTATTCCTTTAACTCTCAAAATTGCCCTCGCTTCAACTAATCTCTCTCTGTAGATGCTATTACATTGAACTCAGTTATTCTGGGGGTTATCACCCATTTTCCTTCTTCATCTCTAGAACATACAAATTCATTAGCAAATCCTTCTGACTCGGCCTACTAGATACTGCCCTCACCCACCCGCCTTTCTCTGTTCTTCCTGCCCATTTGAAGCCATCATATTTCACTTGCCATGGTTAGTCAAGTTTTGTTTTCCTCTTTCTTTAAGGAGATGTTTGTCTGGGGTTAATTAAGATGCAATACTAATCTAGATCTAATTTTATGACATATAGGATACCTTTAAGAAAACACATCTGTACTGAGAAAAACTGGAAGGGAGAATAGGCACGGGATGCAGCTCGGTAGAAAAGCACTTGCCTAGCATACGTGATACCCAAAGCTCAATTCACAGATTCAGAAAAAGATATATTAAAATAAGTAAATGGGGAGCTGAAGGGTTTGCAGCCCCTTAGGACGAACAACAATATGAACTAACTAGCACCCTCAGAGCTCCCAGGGACTCAACCACCAACCAAGGACTGCACATGGTGGGACTGGTTGTTCTGGCAGCATGTGTATAGTAGAGGATTGCAAAGTCGAGCATCAATGGGAGGGGAGGCCCTTGGCCCTGTGAAGGTTCTGTGCCCAGTGTAGGGGAATGCCAGGGCCAATAAGTGGGAGAGGGTGGGGTGGCAAGCAGGGGGAGGGGAGAGGCAACAGGGGTTTGTTCTTGTTGTTTTTGTTTGTTTGTTTGTTTGTTTTTTGGAGGGGAAACTGGGAAAGGAGAAATCATATGACATGTAAATAAAGAGAATATCTAATAAAATTAAAAAATAAGTAAATGGATAAGTTAGTAAGTGCCTTGTAGGGAACCATGACACGGGGCTGCCCTTCAAACCATGATTCTGCTGACTGAGCATGTCTCTTGCAGGGAAACAAGGGGCAGTGGATAAAGACTTGTTCCACCACTATAGTAGCTCATGTGACACACAGAGCCTCTGTGGTTCCATTGACCTTGTCTCACTGTAGTCCCCTGGTGAAGGGGAGACACACAGAACTGACCCCAGGTCTGCCTTACCACCCTCATGAAGGGTCCCAGGTAAGAAGAGTGTGGGTTTCCCCAGCTGTCTGCTGACTTTCTGTAACTGTACACCTCTGAGTAGGATGGGATTACATGTTTCCTTGTGAATCCAAAAGCTTAATTTGGCCTTAAAAGATTTTTCTAATGCAAGTTCTACATCCATAATCTAACATTAATGCTTCCCTACCACCCATTTTCCATTTCATATTTAAAGAAAAAAAACTTTAAACATACACCAGATACCAACACATTGCTAGACATTGTCTCATTGGAAATGAAAATCCTTCCCCCACCCGCATTTCTAAAGTTTCACAAGATCTGGCCCTTGCATCTGTGCCCAAAGTTATCTTGAAGAACTTGTTCTCTCACTCACCCTCCACCAGCAGTAGCCAGTTTTCATTTCTAGACCACATCAGCAGTTTAGTCTGCATTCCTTACTCTGTCTCCTCCACTAACCCATCTCTTTACAGCTGGGTTTTTATGGTATGCACAGAGGACTCATTGAATTTTTATTTATTTTTAAGTATTTTAAAAATTGTGTGGTTTTTTTTTGAGAACTTCATTCATGCACACTGACTCTGAGAACTTCATCTATGCATACTGTATGTGAGAACTTCGTTCATGTGCAAAGCATCTGAGAACTTCGTTCATGCGCATGCACACTGCATCTATACATCACTACTTTCTCCAAGCTCCTTCCTTCCCCACACAAATTCATAACCTTTTTTTAAATTTAGTGTCACATGTATATACACACACACAAACATATTTACATGCAATCATATATATGCACACTTGTATGTATAATCTACGGAATCTCTTTGGCTTTGTGTGTGTGTCTGTGTGTGTGTGTATGTGTGTGTTCAGGGCTGACCACTAGGGACTGGGAAAACTAAGTGGGAATTCCTCTCTGTAGGCAACCAATTCTCCCTCAGTGGGCACTAACCTTCCAAAGCTCTACCTAATAAAATTAGGTAGAGAAATTTCCCATCTGCCTTGGTGTATAAACTGATGTTGTCATTATACTGGTTTTGTTTGAGAAAATACTACATTGTAGCTAGCACAGGCTGTTCTGTAACCTACTGTTGTTATAGGATATTTGAACCTGTTTCAAATTAGAGTAGGGCTCAGTCCTTAGCCACACCTTTAATCCCATGCCCTTAGCAAACCCCTTTAGTCCCAAACAATGAAGGGAAAGTTACTTGTAAAGAAAGTACCCATGTTTGAAAGTGATGTCTAATTGAATGGCAAAGTGAAAGATTTGACAGAATAGGATATGTCCAACTCCCACGAGAAGAGAGAGGAAACAGAAGCTACTTTAGGGAGAGGAGGAAGGAAGCACAGTACAGGATAGAGTTGAGTTCCTGGAGAGCTGTATAGTAGAGCTGAGAGGGAGACTAGAGCAGCACAGAGAGGGAGAAAGTCCATTTTCACAGGGAGAATCTTTCAGAGGCAAATTGAAGAGAGAACAAGGTAGAGACAGGTAAAGACAGAATGAGCCAGAGAATGAGAGAAGAGTAAAAAAGATTGCTAGTGTTAGTTTGAAGTCAAACAGCAGTTCTGGAGAAACTGAGAGAAGCCAGGTTGGGAGAGGAGTTGGAGCCAGAACAGATGAGTTGAACCAGCCAGAGCTCAAAAAGAACTAGAAAGGCTGAGCTTATGCAGCAGTAAGTCTCAGAGGCTGAAAACATTCTAGGTCTAGATAAGATTGTATGGAGGCTAAAAGCTTCCAGGACTAGCCTCCCAGATGACAATTATACAGGAGAATAAAAAATACATTATACTGTGTAGTCCAGGATAGCAACAATCTAATAGAAATCCTCTTGCCTCTTGCTGCATACAGTAAACACACCTCGGTGTCAAAGATAAACACTACCACAGAGTAAAGGGCTAGAAAACAATTTACCAAGCAAATGGTCCCAGGAAACAAGCGGGAGTAGCCATTCTAATATTGGATAAAATCCACTTTCAACCAAAAGTCATCAAAAAAGATAAGGAAGGACACTTCATACTCATCAAAAGAAAAGTCTACCAAGAAGAACTCTCAGTTCTGAACGTCTATGCTCCAAATGCAAGGAATACCAAATGACTAAGAAGCACCTAAAGAAATGTTCAACATCTTTAGTCATCAGGGAAATGCAAAGAAAAACAACCATAAGATTCCACCTCACAGCAGTCAGAATGGCTAAGATCAAAAACTCAGGTGACAGCAGATGCTGGCAAGAATGTGGAGAAAGAGGAACACTCCTTCATTTCTGGTGGGATTGCAAGCTGGCACAACCACTCTGGAAATCAGTTTGGTGGTTCCTCAGAAAATTGGACATAGAACCCAGCAATATCACTCTTGGGCATATACTCAGAAGATGTTCCAACATGTAATAAGGACACATGCTCCACTATGTTCATAGCAGCCTTATTTATAATAGGCAGAAGCTGGAAAGAATCCAGTTGTCCCTCAACAGAGGAATGGATACAGAAATTGTGGTACATCTACACCATGGAGTACTACTCAGCTATTAAAAACAATGAATTTATGAAATTCTTAGGGAAATGGATGGATCTGGAGAATATCATCCTGAGTAAGGTAACCCAATACAAAAGAACACACATGGTATGCACTCACTGATAAGTAGATATTAGCCCAGAAGCTCTGAATATCCACAATACAATTCATAGACCACATGAAGCTCAAGAAGAAGAAAGACCAAATTGTGGATACTTCAGTCCTTCTTAAAAGGGGGAACAAAATACCCATGGGCTAACAGAGACAAAGTGTGGAGCAGAGACTGAAGGAATGACCATCTAGATACTGCCCTACCTGGGCATCCTTCCCATATTCAATCATCAAATCCAGACACTACTGTGGATGCCAACAAGTGCTGGCTGACAGGAGCCTGATATAGCTGTCTCCTGAGAGGCTCTGCCAGTGCCTGACAAATAAAGAAGTAGGTGCTCTCAGCCAACCATTGGACTGAGCACAGGATCCCCAATGGAGGAACTAGAGAAAGGACCCAAGAACCTGAAGGGGTTTGCAGCCACATAGGAGGAACAACAATATGGACTAACTAGTACTTCCTCCCCTCTGTCTCCCAGAGCTTCCAGGGACTAAACCACCAACCAAAGAGTACACATGGTGGAACCAATGGCTCCAGCAGCATGTATATAGTAGAGGATGGCCAAGTAGGTCATCAATGGGAGGAGAGGCCCTTGGTCCTGTGAAGGCTCTATGCCCCAGTGTAGGGGAATGCCAGGGCCAGGAAGCAGGAGTGGGTATGTTGTTAAGCAGGGGAAGGGGAGAAGGGATAGGGGGAGAAACAAGGAAAGGGGATAGCATTTGAAATGTAAATAAAATATCTAATAAAAAAAGAAAGAAAAAGAAAAAAAAGATTTGAGAAATCTTCCTGCCTCAGCCTCATGAATTATTCTGATTTCAGTGATGGCTGCTCTGATTTCTATTGTAATATAGTCACTGAGGAACTCTTCTACAAAGCACTCACTCCAGTTTTCTGATAAAGCACGTCATTGTTAGACTATTTATTCATTCATTAAAAATCTAGCGCTTTTGTTGGTCTATAAAATGTGACAGATGTAGTTTACATCTGCCCTATCCACCACTGGAGTTCCTACCATTTAGCAGTTGTAAAATTGAATGGTAGGTAACACAGAAATGATAGAAATAAGAAAAGATACCTTGTGCCTGGGATCATCTCCCATTACCCCTTGTACTGTTAGAAGATACAGAAGTCACAAGCTTCTGTATTAGGTTCTCAAACTCTAAGTGGCAGAGTAAGACAGATAATGAACTAGTTATGAACCACGGTACTCAGATCCAGTGCAATGATTAATATTCATGACTACCTAATTAATTTTGTACTGGAGATTGAGCCTAGAATCCTATCATGTGATTATGCATATCCAATAGACAGAACACTAGTTTTTATGTTCACCCTTAGGACATCACGATGAAAATTCGTGAGGCTGTAGTTTCAGAAAGGCATATAATTCCATTTAAACCTGAGAGCTTTTGCTCAAGAAAAGAGATCAGTTATAACTAGTTAAAAGGCTGCTCCAGAGAAAAAGATTAAAAAAGAGAGACAATGCGAGGGTTTTTATTTCCAAGGATTAGGAGTTTTACCTTCCTTCATGGCCAACGCCTCCAGCTTCAGTGGAAGATCAGAGGATCCACCTGTAGCCAGTGAACTTTGGATGTCCGGTAAGGCATTGCGGCGGCCTGCCCTTGCTGAAGAAGCGAAGCTAGTGATCACAGATTCCACATCAGTCATCTCTGATGAATCTGTCCTCATCACAGAATCTATAGATAGAACGTACAGATTTAAAAATGAGCCTGTTCAGAAGTAAAGGGTCACCTCAGAGAACAATGGCTACATCAAAAACCCGCTACAGAGCTTGACGAACTGATCTCGGGTGGCACAGTAGCAGTGTCTGCGCCTTGGCTCTAGGATGCCCACGTGAGCATTTGCTGAATAGGGCAGGAAGTACTTCTGTGAACCAGATTGCTATAAATAACCCCGGATCCCAAAGCAACACTTGAACGCTTGAGGGTGTAGTAGGCCTGGACGTTTTTTGTTCTGCTTTTTCTGTGGAAGAATCAGCCAGCCCGGGGCTTGGCAACCAATGAAGACAGACTGGAGTGGCCACTCCCAGAGCATTTGTTTGTGGTACTTATTTGAGCTGAAACCAAATCACTGTAATTGTGGGGAATGAACAAAGCACGTTTCGTTACTCTTTAGAAATAAATTCTATTTGACATCTGAGGCTTTTCCCTCCACAGTTGTGACGTCATTTGTGCCGATTCGGATAGGCTGCAGTATGCTCAGGTTTATGCCAGGCAGAGTTTTGCTTGCCTTTGAGTGGTCACAATCATTGTTAGCACCTGGGAATCACTCTAGTAATCCTGGTAATGATCCTTCTCTGACAACTCTTCAGAAACCATTCATTGTATAGGAGGCAGCAGTTATTATATAGTCTGAAAAGTCTAAACTGACTGTCTTTCAAATGTAATTTTTTTTCTAAGTTTTCCTAAGAATTGATTTTTAAGCTGTAACTCAGAAGCTGTGGCAGAAGACATTTGATGAATTTGCTGAGGAAGTAGCATGTGTCAGGTCCTAACAAGGCCTCTCTCTCTCATTCTCCCTCTCATATATATATATATATATATCATTCTGTATATGTGTATATATATTCAGGGTTGTTTTTTTTTTTTACTTTTTATTGGTTCCTTATGAATTTCACATCATGCACCCCAATCCCACTCATCTGTCCCTCCCCTCATACCCACCCTCCACCCTGGCAATCTCCCCCTCCAAAAGAGGGAAAGCCATCTTGTTGTGGAAGGCTCTAGTGTGTCCCACAGTATACTCATTTGCCCATACTACTTTGCTGGCAAATGTTCCCTGCAACAACCTGTCATAGGTGGTGAGGGACAAAGGAAGAGAGGAGGGCATCTTTCCCTCACTCATCTACCACACGCAGACAAGAGGCAGGACCAGACCAGCTCTCCCGTCTTCACCCCCTTGTCCTGATCACCTACAGTCCAGATGTCCAGCACCAGTTCTACTGTGCTGCCCTGGCGAGGCGCAGAGTCTGCTCTCCGAAAGTGCTGCAGCAGGTGATGGGCAGGGCCCACTCTGCTTTTCTTCTCTCCTGACTAGCTACTAGCCATGAGTGGCAAAGACTGAGGGTTGGGGAGAGTATCTCTCTCTAGCTCACACTGCCGCAAGGCAGAGAAGTTACTGGTCCAGCTCTCCCACCCTCACACCCTTGGGGCCAACTCTCCTACATTCACACCCTTGAGGCCAGCTCACTGGAAGCCCCATCACCAGGGTCAAGTCTACTGGGCAGGTCAGGTGTGGAACAAGGCCTACTCTCCCTAGGGTAGCTGTGAGGGGCAGGGACATTTCTCATGCTCCCATGTCTCCAGGACTAGCTCTCCCATGGATGCTCAGGCAAAGGATGAGGCCAGTTCTGCATGGCCTTCAGACATGCCCCTGTGTTCAATCCCAGACCAGGGAAGTCTGCCTGGCCTTTGGTGGTAAAAAGGACTCCCTGCAGGGTTTTTGTACTGAGGGAAAGCACAGGTTTATACTTTCTGACAAATTACCTCTGAACACAAAACGTGCCCAGTGTCCGCCAAAGGATGGATTCAATCCTCTTTGGTGTTTATGACATAGCAAACTCTGACCTGAGGAAACCAAGCCAGCCTTCTTATCCTTAGTAGTTGAAGGATAGCTTTTCCTAGACAATTGACTTCCATTAAGAAAGTGCTAATAGGGTTGGTGAGATGACTCAGTGGGTAAGAGCACTGACTGACTGATCTGACGGTTCTGAGTTCGGATCCCAGCAGCCACATGGTGGCTCACAACCACCTGTAATGAGATCTGACACCCTTTTCTGGTGTATCTGAAGACAGCTACAGTGAATTAGGCTGGAGAGAGCAGGGCCAGAGTGAGCAGGGCCAACAGAGGTCCTGACTTCAGTTCCCAGCAACCACACACATGGCCATCTATACAGCTACAGTGTACTCATACACATAAAATAAATAAAATAAATCTTAAAAAAAAAAAAAAAGCAAGTGCTAATAACAAAATGAGAGCATGCACACATGGTCCATCTGGAATTAGGAACACAGCTCTTGTCCATTGCATGTTAAGATTTCATGCGGTGTCCTATGTGTTCTCAGGAGCTTTGTGGTAATCTGAAAGTGCCCTGAAAGAGGCCTTCTCTTACTGTGCTAGCTAGTCTCCTTTTGTGAGCATCATATGTGGTTTGCAGACACAATCTGGAATTAGACTTTCAGCTGTTTGTGTCTGGGCATTGGTGGCTCAGAGACGTGTAATGAACACTGGACTATTAATTAGTTCAAAAGAATCCACTTGATTACAGAGTTACAAGGTAAAAGTGGGCAATTCATTCAAGTTTATAAGTCACAGTTTCACTTCTACAAATCAGCTATGACAATCACCCTGTCTGATTCACAGCATCATCTAGACAGATAACGGGTAAACATCTCTCTGTTCCTGTAAGAAAAACTGACAAGTGATTATTTGTATCATTGGTTACCTCTCCCTACAGCTTATCTGACCTTCCTCCTATGTAGCCTCATTCTCAAGGGAAGGAACTTCTTGTTAGAGTTCTCTTGAACTTCCTAACAGAGACACCAGCATCTCTTCAATAATACCTGTAGATATTTTGTGCCTATCACCTCATCAAACTTCACTATAATTCTATAAGGTAATGAGGTATGATATAGATTTTATAGACGTAGTCATTGAGAATGAGAGATTCCATGACTGACTTAAAGTTGCATAACCACTAATCTAACATTGTATAGAAGCATATAGTCCAGTTAACAGCAAAATCAAATTGGCATGGATTGTTAAGAAGAATTATAAAATCCTGGTGATATATGCAGCTAGCTGTACATAGGCCTCCTTTAGACACTGTTCTTCATTGACTTTGAACAGGGAATTTTCCTTACTTAAAATTCTCCCTCTGCCTTGCACTTTGAGTGTGTGTGTGTGTGTGTGTGTGTGTGTGTAAGAGAGAGAGTATGAGACAGACACAGATATTATCTTAAGTATTTGGTAGTTTGTAAGAACCCTTACCCATGAGGAATTGATTTAGTTACGGTTTCTTATCTATAGCTTGTGAAGAAGTGGGTGATACCATCTTGAAAGCAGAGTTGGTTCTCAGTCCCCAACTCTATCCCCAGTCAGTTAACATTGCCTCAGACATGATGGCCATGTTCAAATGCTTATCTATAAAAATCATCTCTCCATGTAACTGGAAACAAACTATAATTGGCTTGGTGGCCCAGACTCTGGTTTCATGTTTGATTGTCCATAGCCTTAAACCTGAAGATAACAACAAATATAAAAATATTAAGATATACTATTTTAAATATTTAAATATAACATGTTAAATAAAATGATTCCTTTCTTACCAGGTAAGAAAAGTTAAAATGTTTTTTTTTTTTTTTTTAGCTTCTATCAAAAGAGAACTTCTAATTATGTTTATATTTTGTACCTTTTACACAAATCTCAACTTGAATATTAAAAGAGAGTTTTAAAAGGTGGATACAGCCATCAATGTGGAAGCAGAGTTCTCAGCCCTTTTTAGGGTTTGGTTTCTATGTATTATAATACGAAATACAAGCCTCCAAGGCCTGGTTGCCTCAGTAACAAGAGAATCCACATGTAGACCCCAGTGATGCTGTGTAACCTTGCCCCCCCCCCAGGTTATCACTAATTCGTGAATAAAGATGACTACAGTCTATAACTGGGAAGAAGAAAGATAGGCAGAGTTTTCAGTCCCTAGATTTGGGGTTGAAGGCAGGAGACCTCAGGGGTATATATGTGGGGGTAGGGAGGAAAAATGGAGAGAAAAGAAGCCATGGGGTAGGTGTTATGAAAACATGGCCATAGGGCTGGCCAATTGGAGTTAAGAGCTTCCCAGATGGAACATGGCAAAGCTCCTGATGGAGAAGTCAATTGTAATAGTTTAGAGGGTAGATATTCACCCAACACTAGTGCTATACAGGCTTTTTATAAATATAAAAATTGTGTGTCATTGGTATGGGAACTGAATGATCAAAGGTGGGGTAGAAGTTCCAGTTTGAGATTAAATAATTACTACAGCAGGCCCCGAGTTAATGGCTTTGCTGTGTGGGAAGTTGCCTCCTTTACCTTTACAAATATTATATCGGGCTGCAATTTCCTAAACAAAAACATTACAAAAACTTTCTAAAAGTATGTCAGCTACATTCGGTAATGAGGGTCTTATTGAGTAAGACGTCAGAGCTAGAAGGCCAGGGAGAGCCAATAATCCAGCTGCCTTCCTCTGGGGCTTTGTTCCAATGTTTCTCAGCTTACATTTGCACCCAGCTCCTCAGATCCTGGGGTTCATGCTGACCAAGATACCCAGTACTGACAGACCAGAGAGCTCATCATCTCAGCCCTCAGAACTATGGGAAGATGGGGCATTCTATGGGGAAAAGCCCTCATCTTTCTGATCCAACATGTGGTGGCTTACAGAGAGGTTGCAGGGCCCTTGGTCCTGGCTTCAGTGTTGGGCTCTGCATTCTCTGGCAACAGGCTCTCTGCGGGCATTTGACATAATTGAAAAGTCCATCGTGAAAATGTGAAGAAACTGTGTACAGCATGTTATTGATTTTATACTGCTAGGTTAAGGAGAAAGTGTTAGCTCTAGAGACAGAAGCATGTCCATAACGTGTTTCTGAAGTGTACAAGTAACATTTGTATGGTAGGAACAAAAAGAAAATAAATAACGAGTCACCTTGATTTTGTATGAAGAAAAAAAGGCCTATTTGGGAACTGCAGACAGAACACAGACCGTATCAACCAGCTTTTAGTTCCTTCGATCCATCTTAATATGTAAAAACTGAACATATATTTCTTTCATAGGATAGAAAGATTAAAGTGAGGCAGACACTTTATGAGTCAGCAGACAGCTCTAGCACAGAAAGGTCCTAGCACTACTATTTTGAGCATGTAAAGAGCAAATCATGAAGCAAATGTTTCTTCCTTCCCTAAATAGACATTTTATTTCTGTTTTTCTAGACAGTAGTGCTTTTTATATTTTGTAAGGAGTGGCATACATAGAAAGACAACTGCTCTCTTTTAATGCTCTGTGAGATTTAAAAAAAACTTAGTTCATAGGAAGATGAGGTAATACAACCAAGGGAAATAAACCTGAGATAAGCTTCTAGGTACTTTAAATTCTGCAAGCTTAAAAAACTAATTACATGGATGCTTGCTAACCAACGTGGCTGACTCACCAGTGGAGCTTCCCCTTCATCATTTTCAGAATTAACAGAGGAGTCTAGCTGAATTCTGTTTTGTCAACTGGGCTGCTTACAAGAGCTGGAAACATCTGAACATTGGAAGATTCTACTGAAGCCATGTATTCCCAATGAGGTAATGCCATTTGTATTGCGCTGGACATACTTGATCTTACCTGAAGATATAGCTTTTAGCAAAAGACCATAATACAGACATGTGTGCATGCAGCCCAGCTGCTTTGCAGTCTCCAAAATATGGAGGGTAAAGTAGAAGCACAAAAGGAGAAAGTAAGATGTTCAAGTTAACAGAGTACAAGATTTATACATCCATATATACATACATACATTCATACATACAAACATACAAACATACATGTATCATGTATGCATATATACACATAACAGTGTATACACGTATAATACTAAAATCCCAGTAGACTTAGGAGAATGCTAGAAAATGGTGTGTTTCTTTGTTGAAAGTGTAGCTACAAACAGATCTTACAGCTTCTCTATCTATAAACTGTCCAGTGCACCCTCTTTCTCACACCAGCCTTTGTGTAGATGTCTTTACTTGAAGCTGAAACTAGAAGCAGGCTGATATTTTCCTTCTTTTCTCATCTCTTGACCCCTCTCTGTCACATCACTTCCCACAGTGAAACCACTACTTATTCTGTGCCTAACACTTCAAATAAATTTTTTTTACCCGCTAACTTAGTTCTTAGAGGGGTGGTATGAGTCAGACTGTCCGGGGAAAGGAACACCTAGAATGACAATCACACCAAATAGGAATTCTAAAAAGTATGTTTTGGGGAAGTGAGTGTTTTTCTTGGCCAAAAGCAGAGAGAAAAAGAAAGGTACTGGTCTCAGCTGACACTCAGGGGCTAAGGACTTAACTCAGTGATAGAATGAAGACTTGGCGTGTGTGAGGCTTCAGCAATAAGCACTTTCCATGGAAAAGGAGAGGGGAGGGCAAGGGAGAGGAGAGGAGAAGGGAGGCAAGGTTCTCTCTCTCTCTCTCCTGCTCTTTAAACTTTATGCTAGTTTTCTCCAGTTCTCTGTTAGTAGAGATACTTATTTTGTGGTTTTTCTGTTTTGTACACACGGACCTCCTCTAACCATGGTGAAAGGCACAGGATAGTTACTTCTTTGGGTACCAACAGATCAGATATTTATCTGTGTAATCCAATGCAAGCCCTGCACCATCCCACAAGCCACAAAGAGGAAGCAAAGTATACTGAGATGAGACACAGTCTGCTCCCTTCAGCCACCTTTCTTAACCTCAAGTCCTAATATCAAAAGAATAAGTAAAAGATGTGAATCCTTTTACACGCCAATTCAGTCAAGTGACAACTCCATTCTAGGCTAAGCAGGGACTAGAAGTATTTGCATATGTATAAAATTATACTCTTACTTGAAGACATGCCTCTTTGAACTTCCTCCACGTGTGACATATCTATGTCTCTAGTATAAGACAAAAATAAATGAAATTTTACATTTTTAATGTTTAGATTCTTGTTTGCGATAACAAATTCTTAACAAATATTCATATGCATATTAAAGTTGTTCTAGCACAAAAAATTTTAAGCAATTAAGCATTTAGTATTCAAAAATCAAACAATTTTATTTTCCAATAATCTTCCAGATGAAGTGATACATAAATCTGAATACCTTTCCAGTACTGTAATACTTACTGTTTCAAAACTGGACTACTTATGGTAATAATATGAAGTAAAATGGACTATGATAAATTCTTCAGTAAGTATGGTGGTGTAGGGACAGGGAATCCCCTCTATAATTAATTCCTGAGGCCAATCTGTTATGAGGCATCCTCAGATCCATTGCAGCTTCCTAAAGGAACAGTTGAATCCTCACTTAAGTTGACATAAAGTCAACTTGTCAAACTCTTCCCAAGTCCAGATAGCATCTTTCTTTCATTGAGATAATGCTTCCCCTGCTCCATTCCTTAGTAGAAAAGAAAGTAGCCACCGACGAGGAGAAAATAAAAGTTCTTATGCATTAAATGTTCTCCTAAAAAATAAGCATGCTTTCCTTTTAATACATGATCTTTCCCTACTTACTCCCCAGTGCTGGAGAGATTGCAACTAGAGCTATTCACAACATACTTGATTTGGAGTATGTGTGTGTATGTGTCTGTGTGTGTGTATGTATGTGTATGCATGTATCGTATTTATGTGTCCCTGTGTTTTGTATGTGCTAGGCAACATCTAGAACACAGACAGACATTTTTACAACTTTAGGAGAGTGCCATTCCTTCTAGCTATAAACCACACCATAGCACTCTCCTGTTTTACAATTTTCATCATTTTAGCAGTCATCTTCTCATCTTTCTAAGAGTTCCAAATTGAAAAAAATCCTAGCAAGGATTAGAAGGGCCCATAAGAACCATTCTCACGGAAGAAAGAAGACAGAAATTTGGAAATGGAGAATTCAATCTTTGTTTGTTTGTTTGTTTTATAAATTAATTTATTTTTTACACTCCATTTTCCATTTCCCACCTTCCCCCAATCCACCCTCCAACTGCTTCACATCCCATACCTCCTCCCCAATACCCCTGTCTCCACGTGGATGCCCTCACCCCCCACCCCACTTGACCTCTAAACTCCCTGGGGCCTCCAGTCTCTTGAAGGTCTGAATGAACACAGACCCAGAAGTCCTCTAGTGTATGTGTGTTGGGGGCCTCATATGAGCTGGTGTATGCTGTCTGTTTGGTAGTCCAGTGTTTGAGAGATCTCGGGGGTCCAGATTAATTGAGACTGCTGGTCCTTCTACAGGATCACCTTTCTCCTCAGCTTCTTTCAGCCTTTCCTAATTCAATAACAGGGGTCAGCTGCTTCTGTCCATTGGTTGGATGCAAATATCTGCATCTAACTCTTTCAGCTGCTTGTTGGGTCTTTCGGAGGGCAGTCATGATAGGTCCCTTTTTGTGAGTGCTCCATAGCCTCAGTAATAGTGTCAGGCCTTAGGACCTCCCCTTGAGCTGGATCCCACTTAGGCTTGTCGCTGGACCTTCTTTTCCTCAGGTTCCTTTCCATTTCCATCCTTGTAATTCTTTTTCAGACAGGAACAATTGTGGGTCAGAGATGTGACTGTGGGATGGCAACACCATCCCTCACTTGATGCCCTGTCTTCCCGCTGGAGATGGGTTCTATAAGTGCCCTCCATACTGTTGGGCATTTCATCTAAGGTCCCTCCCTTACAGTCCTGACAGTCTCTTACCTCCCAGGTCTCTGGTGCATTCTGAAGGGTCCCCCCCAACATCCTGAGCTTGTCTGTTTCCATTCTTTTGACTGGCCCATTCAGTCCTTTTTCCTCACCCCAATACAAGACCAGGTTCCCCTCTCATCCCCCAACTTCACTGCTCCTGTCCACTTTCCTTCCCAGGTCCCTCCCTCCCCACTTGTGATTGTTTTCTTCTCTCTCCCAAGTGGGACTGAGATGTTCTCACTTGGGCACTTCAGCTTGTTGACCTTTTGAGTTCTGTGGACTGTATCTTGGGTATTCTGTAATTTTTTTTTTCTTCTAATATCCACTATCTGAAGGAGCACCACACCAGTTACTGTTCAGTTAGGGACATGGAGATGAGGCAGGAATTCCCAGTTTTGACTGGTGACTCACCAAGCACCTGCTGAGCAGCTCAGCTCCACCAGGTGTGCAGGGGAGGACGAGGTTCATTCCAACACCAGAAGTGGGCGTGGTTCCACAGATGACCTGCCATCTGCCCCAACTCACCCTTTTCCCTTTCCTAACTGCTTCTTGACAGAAAATATCCTCATATTTCAAAACAGGAACAAAGACGCCCAAACCTCACATTTTGCACTTGTGGGGGAAAATAATATAATTTTAGAATTCTTAGAACTGATTTTCACTCACTTCAGGTGGATTGGTTTCTCTGCTAATGACATACTTTTAATGTCAAATGGCAGTTGATGACACCAGTAAAGAGGAGAGAATGAGAAGTTAATATAACCATCATGGTCACACTAGAAATACTTTTGTGTTCCTTTGATTCGTGTAAAACCTTGTGGGGGGGGGGAGCTGCCTAATAAATCCACTAAATAAATGTGAATTACAAGCTGAAACCTATACCAACTGTGAGCCTGCCAGCAGTAAAGTTTACTCTCACCTTTCTAAAGGACAAGATAAAAAACAAGACTGTAAGTAAAGGTTTCAATCACAAAGTGGATTTTGCTACACTACCACATTCAAATGAAGGCCATAAGCTAAGAAAATACAGGGTCGTGTGTGTGTGTGTGTGTGTGTGTGTGTGTGTGTGTGTGTGTGTGTAACAAACATTAGTTATCAATTACAGAGTCATAATTAATGCAAAATTCTTACATCATCAACTTTTATCCTCAGCCAGGCATTCAGTATCTCTATGCTCTGACATAAGCCTTCTCTGAAAGGGATTAATACTAAACTGGACAAACTGACCTAAAGTCAATAGCATAAACCCATGTCACAGGCTGTCCTTAGAGACTTGATCATAGGACAGCTTAACAGAACATTGGTGTTCATGATAATACTCCATCACGGCCTTGATAATACATTTCATCTGTGCAGTTACTAACCAGAAACATTCAGAGGCATTGGCTGCTTCAGTGCAAGAGAACAAAATGGGTTATATCAACCTATTTTGATATTAATAGTAGGAATTTAGTCAGCTGAGAACTTCAAAGTTTTGCTGAAAGTTAAAAGACTATAAAAATAATCATGAGTCAGTTTCGGGGATGTTCCCTTTTAGATAACTGGACGTTTAATTTCTCTATGTGGACTACATACATGAAAGGACAACATCAGATGCACGTATGGCTTAATGTGGGTCACTACTGGGTACTGGATTCTTTAAGAACTCACGTCAATGCTCAAAGTATGCATTGAAGTCCTCATTTGAAATGGTTTTCCATGTGGTACTTCAAAACATACACAATATAAAACATACACAATATATACTGAATGAATACATTCACATACATGTATATTATCCATAATATATAAACTATAATATATATTATATTATATGTATATATTATATATTTTATATAATATTTGTATAATTTATATATAATATATTGAAATGTCATACCTATATGTCAACTTATTTATATATCTTGTATAATATATGAGGTACATATATATATTATATACACATGCATATATACACATATATATGTTCACATATATGTATATAAATATGTCTATTTATAGATATATATTATATTGCATACATTTATATATTTAATGTATATTAATTTTTATTAATGTATCTTATTTTATCTATTTAATGAAATATTTCTCAGAATGTATCTTACTCACTCTGTAAATGAATATAATTTTCATTTTTTCTCTCTGGTTGCAGAGAAAAGAGAAAAAAATGATTGCATCCTCTTGAGCTCTGGTTTGGTTTTCATTATAAGAAAGCATTTTAATGTTTGATCAAACGAAAACAATAATCATTAAGTATTTAGAGGACTTTTTAGGTCATATATTAAAATCAAAACAAACAGCAATAATAAAAACTCAAACAAATAACAAATGACAAGAAAAATTGTGTCTTTAATATATATACATATATATATATGTTTTTTGGTTTTGTTTTTTTTTTTTTTTTTTTTTTTTTTTTTTTTTTTTTTTTTTTTTTGGTTTTTCAAGACAGGGTTTCTCGGTATAACTCTGGCTGTCCTGAAACTCACTCTGTAGACCAGGCTGGCCTCAAACTCAGAAATCTGCCTGCCTCTGCCTCCCAAGTGCTGGGATTAAAGGCGTGCACCACCACTGCTGGGCTAATTATGTGTGTACTAACCTATAATCAAGCTAATTAGATGAAAATATATTTAAATGGATTTATTGGACTACACAAAATCATTAGCAAACTAAAAATGTCAGCATATATTTATTACATACATACAATGAGTTCATGAAAAAGATAACCAAAATATTCTTTTATAAGCAAGTAAAAAAATGATTTTGAAACTTGTACAAACCTATTCCTCTTAAATATGTAAGGAAATAACCCAGTAAGAGACCTAGATTGAAACGAGGACAGAGGTCTCATGTGGGTAGTAGAGTCACTGTGACTTCTTGTCTTTTCTTCCAAGGTCATTGTTTTACAAACGTTCTGTAATGACGATTTTTTAAAACGATACACTTTTCCATAGTTTTTGAAATTACAATATAATTATATTCTCCATCCCTTCCCTTTCCTACCTCCAACCTCTCACATACATCCCCCCTCATGCTCTCTCACGCTCATCACAACCTTCTTCATAACTGTCATTGTATAGATCCATACAAACTTTTACAATAGGAACGCTGACACAACCATGTCGAGCATGCACAGTGTTTAAGCTCTTGAGTGAAAATTCTCTTGTGTAATCCTGTGTTCTAGGGCTGTTATTACTAAGACTATTTTAAAGAGAAGGGAGCTGAGGAGCCTTGGTGGGTTAGCTTCAGCCTAGACAGACCATGATCCATCCACCCTCACTGATTCTTCAGCTGTACCTCCCGGAACAGTTACAAAGGGCAGCTGTCTCCTTTCATCCTTGTCTTAGCGAGCATCTCCAGAGTGCTTTGCTCAGGGCCAGATTCTGAGGAAATGGTGACAAAAAGACTAAAGCTTGTAATATACAAAGGAAGGACACCCATGTGTAAAAGGAAGGTCCCCACTAAAGAAGGAAAAGCGGAGCTAACACAGACGGTTACTGAGTTGGGGTACAGTCCTTACTGGAACTCTTACTACAAAGAAACAAATGTCCTTAAAATGCATGAGTAGATTTTTTTTTCCCTGTGGGTACTGAGGAACCCTGAAAATCCCCCAGTTAACATAGGAAAGATGAGTATGAGAAGTATTATCTGGAAAGACAGACCAGTGTCAGAGAGAGCCATTTGAAGGCTATTAGGGGAAAAAAAAAAGGCTTTATAAGTAAATCTATCATAACACATACCATTTACAAGTGCAATGACCAAATTAGATCAAAATAGGTCAAAATTAGGACAAAAATAAAGACCTTAAACTATCAGACCAGATGGTTTATTAGAAATAGAATGTAAATAATTCTTCATGTAAAAATTCAACAAGTATGCTACAGATAGTATCAAATATAGCTTTCATCTAGTAGATTCTGAATTATAAATATTTTCATTAAGTTAAATGTTACCTGGCTTTTTTCCCTGGCTGCTTTAAATATTTTGTCTTTGTTCTGTAGATTTTGTGTTTTGACAAGGCTGCCCACTCTCTCCCTATCTATTCAATATACTACTTGAAGTCCTAGCTAGAGCAATAAGACAACTAAAGGAGATCAAGGGGATATGAAGTGGAAAGGAATAAGTCAAATTATCACTGCTTGCAGATGATATGATAGTATACATAAGCAACCCCAAAAAGTCAACCAGAGAACCCCTACAGCTGAAAAATACTTTCAGCAAAGTGGCTAGATACAAAATTAACTAAAAAAAAAAAAAATCAGTAGCCCTCCTTTATACTAATAAGAAACAGGCCAAGAAATAAATTAGGGAAATAACATCCTTTACAATAGTCACAAATACTATAAAATACCTTGGTATAACTCTAAGCAAGTGAAAACCCTATATGACAAGAACTCCAAATCACTGAAGAAATTGAGGAAGCTATCAGGAGATGGAAAGCCCTCCCATGCTCATGAATCGGTAGGATTAACATAGTGAAAATGGCCATCTTACCAAAAGCAATCTACAGATTCAATGCAATTCCCATCAACATTCCAATATAATTCTTTACAGACCTTGAAAGACCAATTCTCAACTTCATAGGGAAAAGAAAAACCAAACCAAAACAAAACAAAACAAAATTAACAAACAAACAAACAAACAAAAAAACCCAAAAAACCCAGGATAGCTAAAACAATTCTGAACAATAAAAGGACTTCTGGAGGTATTGCCATCCCTGACCTCAAGCTGTACTACAGAGCAATACTAGTGAAAACAGCAGTGGGGATATGGAACCTGAAAAGGCCACCTCCTGTAGCCAGGCAGAAACCCCATTGGAGCAATAAGAACACCAAATTTACCCTGAAAATTTATTCTGTCTACATGAAATGCAGGAAAGGGGATAGAGCAGAAACTGAGGGAATGGCCAACCAATGACTAGTGCAACTTGAGACACAAGCAAGCACCGTCTGTTATTGCTTGCAGATAGGAGTCTAGCATGACTGTTCTCTAAGAGGCTCCACCTAGCAGTTGGCTAAAACAGATGCAGAGACCCACAGCCAAACTGGGTAGAGCTCAGAGAGTTCTATGGAAGAGTTGGGAAAGAACTGAGGTCCCTGAAGGGGATTAAGAACTCCATAGGAAAACCAACAGTCAACTAACCTAGACTTTCGGGAGCTCTCAGAGACTGAACCACAAACCAAAGAGCATACACAGGCTGGACCTAGGTTCCCTGCACGTATATGTAGCTCCCCCAACAACTGAGCAAGGAGTGTCCCTAAAGCTGCTGCCTGTCTGTGAAATATGCTCCCTTAACTGGGCTACCTTGTTTGGCCTCAGTGGAAAAGGATGCTCCTAGTCATGCAGAGACTTGATGTGCCAGGATAGGAGGGTACCCAGAAAGACCTCTACCCTATTAGAGGAGGTGAGAGGGAATGCAGGAGGGATTTTGGGTTAACCAGCAGAATGTAAAATGAATAAATCAAATCAATCAATCAATCAATCAATAAATAGGACAAGTTGAATGAACTGCAATAAGGTGTATACCTTATTCAAAAATTCAAAGCTTGTGGTAGTTCTTGTAATTACACACATATAGCTCAACTACATAAAATAAGACCACTTATTTTGACATAATCTAAAGATATAATATGTGTATCTATTTATAAGCAGATCATTTATATCCATAAAATTATGGTATTTTTCACGAAATTCTTTACTATATGTTGTATCCCCTGAAATAGCTCATCTCTTTCATTATAGCACAAACTTTTACAAATTCACAGAGACTACTGATCTTTGTACATTAAAAGTATTTCAGAGCATGGTGGTACAAGCCTTTAGTTCCAGGGCTCAGCAGGCATCTTTGTGAGTTCAAGGCCAGCCTGGTCTATAAAGCAAGTCCTGGACAGCCAGGGCTTGTGCACAGAGAGACCCTGTCTTAAACACCCTCCCCCGAAGTCTATTTTTACCCGCATTTTGACAGGAATGACTCTTCTAAGTTGAATGAGCAAACACCTCATACAATCTCACATCATTCCACATTAGCAGGTAAGGACTTTGATAACTGCAATGACTAATAACACATGTCTGCTTGACCAGATATGGTTAGGAGAGAACTTTTAAATGAGACTGATATCTAATATAGTGACCTGTGTAAAGCTTATTATCCTTCTCACTAAAAATGGAGTGAGGGAGAACTGAACTCAGACCTGAATTGGAGCAATGGGTCATCCATCCTGGTCCTTAGACTTGAAATGAGACTAGAATAGACAAGTTTACTCAAGAGTTGAGAGAGAGAGAGAGAGAGAGAGAGAGAGAGAGAGAGAGAGAGAGAGATCTCATTTAGCACTCACCTTGATCTTTGTAATCTTTCATTCTTCTGGGCTTTTATGAAACATTATCTTTACTTATTTGCCAAGATATCTATCACTTAAAAGAGAGTTTTAGAAATATTTGATCCTAATGTTAAAATGTACTGGATTTTCGTGGTTGTTGTATTTTGGGGTTTGCTTATTGGTCTGAAGTCATCCATACTTCTAGAAAAGTTAGTTCTGGCTTTAAATTTCAATTCTTTCACATCCAAGAAATAGCAAAGTTTCCTTTTCATTTGGTCATGCATCTTCACATATACAGATGTTCAAATACATAAATGCACCGTTCTTTAACAGTACTTATTTTAAATCTCAGGTTTTCATTTTCCTTTCATAGTCTTGAGAGTCTATAACTCAAAATACCATTCATTTTCAGATTAAAATTTATTCTTTCTGCACATTTTGAGATAATTTATGAGCATCTACAGGATTCATTCCTTGATGTGGCTCATAGCATTAAAATTAAGATATGCTGCCCTGACCACTGATAAATTGGTAAGGACTTTGATTTACTTAATGACACGTTTCTCTCTACTTTGCCACCACAGTAAAAGCCTAGTTAAATCATTCTTAACACAAGGAGCAGTCACTGCTCCTGCTTATCCTTAGGTAGCAGACTTTAGCTTCTTCTTAGCACAAGGCAAATCCTATCCTTTTTAGGAACACACGGACAGCATATTCTCATTGTTGTTCACAGATTCAGGTCATTCACTCTACCTTCTTCAAGTTTTTGTGTGGTCTGCAGTGTTTTTGGCCTGATGCTATGAACATGTATGACCCCAATCTTTTTGTGGATCTCATCTGTCTAGTGTTAGATATGTTCAGCCAGTGCCAGGTCTCCAGAGAGGGATTCTCTGCCTCACCAATAGGGTAGTTAGGAAGGAATATAAATTAATAGTGTCAATAACTATGTAGTCTTCCCAACAATCACAGCTAAAGAATTTCTTGTCCAAATAAATTTACTTCTATTGGTTAATTGCTTCTGAGATATGGCAAAAGCTGAAACAGAACTTCTCATTGTTGGAGACTCTGAGCAGTGGACTGTATGATAGTATGTTGTCTCTGTCAACCAGTCCAGTACTGTCTCTTTCCACACTATGAAGCCCTTGTCTCCAAGATGAATACTGTTAACCATACCCTAATGTCACATGATAGCAGGTTGAGTTTCTTTGACAGATGGTCCCCTGAGGCAGCTTCTTCTAAGGGCATTCCTTGACCAAGCAGAACTTCGGCCCTGCCTACTAAGCAGGCTAGAGCTTGCTGTGTCTATCCTGGTGACTGCCGTGGGTTAATTGAGGTTACAATACTGATATTGTTTGTAGTTGTACATATAAGGGACCGGCCAAGGGACAACCCTCTTTGTAAGGTCTGTGGGAAGAAAGGAAAGCATCCTGCAGAGAATTAAGGCATTCCAGTTGTTCATGCAGGGTAGTGACCTTGCTGGGCTCCTGGGCTGCCGCCTCCCATGCTGGTCTCGTTTGTTTTCTTTTGACCCCCAGGGGCATCAGGGTGCACATCCATGGTGGCCCGTGGCCCAGGTGCTGATGAAAACAAAAAGGGGATAGGGAGAGGAAGGAGTATTTGGCACTCAACCAATCTTGGGATGCAAAACCCATTGCCAGCATGCCCTGGGCATGCTCAAGCACTCTCGCCTAAAAGCACACCAAAAACTTAATTTTGCAGTCACAAACCCAAGACCACATGCAAGCCCTAGAGAGATAACTTTGTTGGATGTGGGAGTCTATCCCAGGGTGATGAATTAGGACTCCTAGGAGGAAGAGGCAGCCTCTTAGAATGTAGACCAACAAATTCCTGAACATTTTCCCACAATTGCACCAAAAGACTGTACAATAGACAGTTATGTAAAGACAGAAGTTGAAGTATAAAATATTACCTGGTTAGAAATCCAAAATATTCCCAGAGTGTTATTTTTCCATTAAAAGCTGGCCAAAGAGAAACTAGGAGGGTTTACCCATATAATAGAGAATGTGGGGCTGTTATGGAGGGTGCTCTTAATCAAGTTTGAGTTGCAGATCAAGCATCCTTTCCCTGTACCACATTATTGGCTCTGCTTCTGTTGAGACAAAACCCCTAATCTGTGGGGTTGGAGGAAAACATCCATGGCATCTTGCAGATCACACCTTGGCAACCTTGTGGCACCTGTTGTAGACATTAATCCAAACCCAATGTCTTTAAACATGCAGGTCAACTGTTACCATGAGTTAGAGCTGTAAACATGAAGATATTGACCTCAGGAAGAAATTCATAAATATGATAATAAATATGAAGGGGACCCTCCTCTAAAGCTCCTACAGAATATATCCTGTCCTCACAATCACCACGAAAATAATTGAAAAAGATAAAGGCTGGAAATCCAAATACACAGAGAGGAAAATAGCAAAACAACCTGAAACAAACCTGAACAAGTTAACCTAGCTGGAAATCCAAAACTGAACTGAAAGAATTGTAGGTCAAAGGTAAAAGGGCTCTTATCTACTTTAATGTCTCTCCAATATATGTTAATAATTTACAATGATGTCTGGTGAAATGTACCAACTAGCAAATTACCATGGCTTTACATATTTATAAGGGGACCTGGAGAGATATCTCAGTAGTTAAAAGGCTGCTCTTTCATAGGACCTGAGTTCAATTCCCAGTACTTGCATAGCAGCTCACAACTGTCTGTAACTCCAGTTCCAGATGATCTGACACTATCAAGTGAGAAATATATGCTGGCAAAACATCAATGCACATAAAATAGAAAAATAAATCTTTTTTGCCAGATAGTGGTGGGGTATACCTTTAATCCCAGCACTCAGGAGGCAGAGGCAGGTAACTCTCTGAATTTGAAGCAGCCTGGTCTACAAAGTGAGTTCTAGGACAGGCAGGGCTATATATAAAAACCCCACCTGGGAAAAAAAGTAAAGAAAGAAGGAAAGAAAGAAAGAAGGAAAGAAAGAAAGAAAGAAGGAAAGAAAGAAAGAGAAAGAGAGAGAGAGAGAGAGAGAGAGAGAGAGAAAGAAATAGCCTACTTGCATGTAAATCTGAAGTGCTTATTAAACTTGAACATATTATTCCCCAAAATCTTAAGTGGAATAAGTAAGGTTAAGAACAGAACTTATTATTGCTTTATTCATCAGAACTAACTAGCATCTTACCCAAATTCCTTTGATAATATAGCACATATTGCAGTAAAACATCACAGGGCAGACATAGACATCCTAACCTAATGCAAATTAAATTAGATCTTAGACACAAATTTGTCGGGCAAAGTGAGAAGTCCTGATTCTCCCACCCTTACCCCCATGTAACATAATTAAGATGGCTCATTTAATTTAAAATAGTATCTTCAGGGATCAAAACTTATTATATAATAGCTGATAGATGAAGGGACGATTTTCCTAATTCTCCATGTTAGCTCACTTGCACTTTTTTGTCTTGCTTTAAACCTTGGGGAGGAGGACATGATGTTCTAAGGTGGAGGTCTGCATCATAACATAAGGTCCCATTCCCTAAAGCTCCATAGAGCTAACAACATGATAACTAAAAGTGCTGACCTCATCCAATCAATAACTTGTAAATATTTTACTATTATTAATTTGTTTAATATAATGGATTTGCCACATATTTCAACAGCCTCTTGGTCATAGTTACTTTTTCCTACAAAGAGTCACAACGCATCTTAACTAGGCTCCTTTGGGGATCCATGAACAGCAATGGCATTGCACATTCCCTCCATGCAAGTGCTTAAAATATATGTATTAATGGTAGAAATAGTAAGAATGAGCTTACAAAAGTATGTGGGTCACTACATCAGACACTAAATACTTGAAAATCGCTTGTTAGCCCATGGGCCATTCCATCCCTGACACTGTCAAGGAATAGATAATCAACATTCTCAACGCCCACAACCAAATACAAGTTCAACATATGCAGTGGTTTGAATGATAGTGGCCTCCACACATTCATATATTTGAATACCTAGTCCTTGGTTGGTAGCTCTGTTTGAGACAGATTGGGAGGTATGTCTTTGTTGGAGAAGATTTGCCTGTGTTGGAGACTCAAAACACTTGCAGCATTATCCATATGTACTCTCAGCTTCCTGCTTTGAGATCAAGATTTGAGCCCTCAGCGCCACCTGATGCCATGTCTTTTCTTTATCCTCATGGCTTTAAACTGCTGGAACCTAAATAGGCCAATTAAATGTTTCCTTTTATAAGTGACATTGACCATGGTTCTTTATCACGACAGTAGAAAATAAGACACAACAATATATCATTCTTCTTTAGGTTCTGGAGGCAACATACTCATTTAGAAATATTAATACTACTAAAACGTTTGTCCGTGTTGAAAAGGACCTTCCAGTATAAAACTAGATAATCTGTCCAAACTGCATCCCATAACTGTTGGCATTCACTAGATTCCAAGACGTGATTACTATATGGCCCTGTACAGCGTTCTCCCCATGCCCATCCCCAACCCCATGCTGTCACTCTATGTGACTGATGAATTGCCCTCAAATCTATGGGAAGGCATAGAAGATACTGACACTGAAGACTGTCAGGTGGCATTTGGCTTTTTCTACCAATGGTGTGAATAAATTCAGACACCCCAGACTACCAATAGTGCTTTTCTCCCTAGAAAAATAACCTAGGGATGAATGGGTAGAAAGGGAAAAGGCATTGGGTTCACATATGTACTGTGTCCACACTAACCATCAGTGGGGTTCAACCTACTCTCTTCTGCACACTGAAATCTACAGTTGTTTTAACTCTCTCAACCCTAACAATGAGCTGAAATGTACGTAGCTACATCCTTTGCTCCAGCCTAGAATATTTGGAGCCTAATGTTTAACGACTTTACTGGTGCTTAAAAAGGGATTGAATCATTTTGGTGTCTCCACCATATTCCTCTGGAGCTTGGAAAGTCTGAGGTGGCCTTTAAGCTCATCTGCCTAGGCGTTTCTGTTTGCCATGACTTCTCTGCCTTCTGAGGGCCATAGTACCTATGGAACTTCTCTACCATGCTCAGATTTTCCCTGGGAACTAAGCTGTAATTCTCTTTCTTGGATTTGCCAACCCATTGAAATTTCCATTGCTATTTCTTTGCTGTTAACCAAGAGGGCTGGAAATCTGAAGACCTCAGCAAGTACTCCATAGCCAAGTTCTCCTCCTCACAGCACGAGTTCTCCCACTAGCTAGTAAATGATTCATTTTCCTTCCCAGAAACATAAAGCCTAACTCTTATGATACTGTTTGCTTTTTCCTCCAAGGTGTGTTCTCAGTTCTCCAGTCTCATCTCAGAAAGATAAATCTTGCCAGAAATAATGTCAGCTCTCAAGAATGTGACTCTTTGTTTCCACGTAACGAACAATAAACGTACATGATTGTGTGTATCATTTTCAGCTAACAGTGTCCATACAGAATACTAAAGGAAGTTTAGCAAGTAAAGAAATTTCAGTTAATAATTAAATTGTTATCAGCCATACAAATTTAGCAGCTCTTCCCAACTGAGTCTTTAGCGAGGAAGTTGCTTTATATATATATTTATAAACTGTATATTGCTTTATTACCTTATTCCATGTAATCATTACCACAAATATCAGCATGTGCGCATGAGAAAGAGAAATCAAAAAACACTCATAATGAGATGACTACAATTGAGTTTTCCAGACAGCAAGAATCCTGTCCTATGTTAGGATTTAAATTTCTTATATGTGATTCCAAAATATTGGGGATTTTGTAATCATTTCATTAGGTTATATCCAGTCTCCATTGGTCTTTATAAATTTGGATAAGATTAGAATTAAATAGAAGTATCTTAATTTAGAAATAAGCCACCTAATAGTTACCTACTACAGCCATTTGCCACATGCATGAATCTTAACTACAACTGTCCTTCTATGGCCCAGATATTCTCCACAATATTTCTATTTCTATTTTATTTTACTTTATTGTGTGTGTGTGTCTGTAAATGTGTATGTAACTGTGTGCTTATCTGTGTGTTTGTTTGTGTGTGTGTGCCTGTGTGTATATGTATTTGTGTGTGCATGTGTTTGTGTGTGTGTGTGTGTGTGTGTGTGTGTGTGTGTGTGTGCTCACGTGCGCCATTGGTCATGGAAGTCAAAAGAGGATATTAGAACCTGGAGGTATAATTATAGGTAATTGCAAACTTCCCAGTGTGGGCAGAAAAGGCACACCTGAATTGAATTCAGGTCCTTTACAAGAACAGAAAGCCCTCTTAACCACTAAGCCATTTCTGCAGCCCTGTCTCAATAATATTTTACTTCAGAATACATTTTTAGCCACTCATCTGATTTAAAACTGATTTGAATTTGCTCTTAAAATATGACTTGCTCCTAAAAATGTAAATTGCACGACTGAGGAAAATACATACAATTTTGAATACAACATATATATTCCTTATGCCACTCTTTAATTATTAAACAGTTTATATATGGGACTACACACTTCCATATTCATTGAAAATCTTTCATAGAATAAATAGAAGGGAACTCCTATTCATACAATAATATATTTGTATTATTCTCTATAATATAATAATATAAACTGCTCTATAATTTAATCAATGTGTAATTTCTAGGTGAGATAATTTTGCTCCCACCTTATTTTTCATTCACAAAAGGGAACAGAACTCATTCATTGAAAGAAGTATGAGGCCAGTGTGAACTTGTGTTTTTAGTAAACTTAAGCTTTTCTCAAATATTATTTTAGAGTTATTCATGATGTTCGTCATCCTTATAGATTTTATTAAAATATTAAAAAATACTTGCATCTTATAAAAAGACTTTTTTCTTGAAAAAAATAAAAGGGCACACATAACAAATTAAAGGAGCCAAACCCCCATCTGATGGATGCTCTCACAGTTCCTTACAGCTGGGGACGGAGTGCTATTAGCCAGTCCCTTAAGTCATTTCTATACACTAAAGCAAACTCACATGAAACACTGGAAAGTCCTGAGATTCCCCTTTGAAACACAAGATTTGGTGGCCTTCTCCCAGCTACACACGCCAGCCTAGAGATCCTCTCTGTTCAGCAGCTACTGAATGATCAGCCACCGGACTGCTTCTGTCTGCCCTGACAGCGACCTCATCAAATTGTATAGGTTTTAGATATCTTTATAGCTTTATAGCCTCATTTTACCTTTTATAACATCATTTTACCTCCTAATGTCAGGCAGTGTGCATTAACTCCTCTTCATTCTTTCTTTGTCATTCCACCAAGAACTAAATTCTCACCTTTGCCCTTGATTAAATTGTGGAAAACAAGGTCTCAGAAAGGTGCATCCCGCCTGTGCCAGCCTGGAGCCTGACAAACTGAATTTACAGCAAATTAGCTCTGACTGAGATCTTTTTAAAAATCTTCCTGTGACAGCCAGGAGTAAATACAGGCAGAGGGAAAGAATCAAAGTAGAAAAAAGACAAAACCAAACAAGCCCCATTTGTGAGGATTAACCTTATTCCAGAAGAATGAGGGCAGTGTTTACCAAATTTATTTGTGCATAACGCTCCGTGGCGACAGTTGTTATCAATATGGAGTTCCGAGTATTTCCCAGAGCTTTTTATTTACTGTCTGGTATCATATGTAGTCTTAATTCTGTAGCTAATTGAGGCTAACATGTTTGAGAACGGAATTAGAATAAAGCTTAGCTCACTACATCTTTCTCACTACATCTTATACTGCCTCTCCAGACACATTACCCTTCTCTATTCATATTACTCTTCTCCAGAATGCATTGATTCATTTATTTTCACATTAAGGCAATACGTCAGTCATGTTAATTGGTGCTTTTAACGCTGTGGCAATGCACATAGTCAGTCTTAGAGACCTGCTAGTTCAATTTCAGGCCTGAGTAAAATTTTCTTTACCGTAAATTAAACATTGAACTAAATCAAAAAATAAATGTTTGTTGCACTTGTTACATCAGGATATATGCCGACGTCTTCCTCTGCAGTCTTCCACCCTTACGTTTTATAACCAATCATGAGGTTCACTGATAAAACAATTTACCACCATGTCACTAAACACTGTACAGTGAAGGACAATAAAGAACTTTGGAAAAGGAAAATTCTCCTCATCCATCTGAATTAAAATAACCGAAGAAAATAACAAAACAAAAAAAATAACAAAAACCCAAACAAACAAAAAGACCCACCTGAGTCTACAAGTGTCTTTCTTCTCATACGGCAACTTAAGGGAGAAAGATTTATTCGAGTGTGTAGTTCAAGAGTACAGACCATCAAGATGGCTGAATGGTGAAGAAGTTCATCACATTGAATTCACTCACAGTAAGAAAGCCAGAAACGCACCCACTCAAGTGTCTTTGACTTCTTTCACAGTCCAGCATTCCTGCCAGGGAATGGTGCTGCCCTTGCCTTCTCACATAACACAGTTGAGATAATCCCCATAGGCATGCAGAGAGGCCTGCATGAGATCCCCATAGGCATGCAGAGAGGCCTGCATGAGATCCCCATAGGCATGCAGAGAGGCCTGCATGAGATCCCCATAGGCATGCAGAGAGGCCTGCCTTCTTTCAAGTTGACAACTTAACACTAGCCATCACAACTAACGCCCTGTGAAGGAGCCTTATTACAGACAACTCTAAGATGTCTTCCCAAACATCACTGTACTCCAAACAGCAGAATGACTTGCTCACAGAAGCTCATGGGCATTGAAGGGAGCCTGGACATCCTGAATTTTTGAGATTTCTTTGGGTCACTTAATTGTGATTTTTTTTTTTTATAGTTGTTGTTACCAAGATTTA
>NW_022196909.1:14355647-14373936 GCF_008632895.1 Mastomys coucha
AAAAAAAAAAAAAAAACTCAGTTTAGTAATTACCTGAATTAACTTTACTTATTGAGCAAATTGACTTTGGAAATAGAAATACCATTACGGTATAATACAAGGGAAATTTTATATTAATTGGTATTAAAAAACAGTAATCAAGATGGATGAAAGTCGTTTTGTTTTACCAAAGCAAAAGGAAATTCTTTTTTATTTGTTTTGAAATTCTGAAGAATAATTTTCCTTACAAATGATCGAATCTAAGTTATTCACTTATAAATTTACCTGAACATATCTATTGGGTGTCAACTATATGCCTGACATAGAACTCTTTATAGAAGAAGTAATCATAATTAACCACCAACACAAGCTTAATGTGATTTACAACTACAGTAGGTCTCAGGAAAACGTACACCGTGGGACCTCTGCATCAATATCAGACTCATCAGTAATCTGAGATGAACAAATAAAAGCAGCACTTGCTGAGAGACTAGAGAAAAAAAAAGTGTTTCATGAGGAGAGAATAACATGGCACATTTCATGGCTGTAAGAAGACCATGCAAGGGACTGGAGAGATAGTGCAGCTCTTAAGAGCACCGTTATTGTTACAGAAGTCCCAATTTTGGTTCCCAGCACCCATATGGTGTCTCACAACCACCCTTACCTCTAGTTCTAGGGCATCAAATTTCTTCTTTGGACCTCTAAGGAATGCACATGGTACACATACAAACACCCAAGGCAAAACACTAATACACATAAAATAAAATTAATTTTAAAACATAAAGGGAGGGCATGTAGCCAGGGCACAAGAAAGATGGCACCAAATAGCAGAAGGAAAAAGGGGGCAATTTGGTAGAAACCATGTCACTCAGACGTGTTAAAAATTAGGTGTGTACAGCAACAGTCATTGAAGGATCTTAAGAAATAGTGGACAATGAGACCTGCATTTCAAGTTTGTTTGGCTCTAACAAACGGCAGAGATTGGAAAGAGGGAAAATGGGCTTAAGAAATGAGCTAAGGAGCTGGAAAAAAATAGGTTGACCAGTAAGCACGTGGACCTGCGATCTTCAGAACCTATAGAAATGCTGGGTGTGACTAGAGGGATAGAGATGTGGGATTCCTAGAGTCAACTGGCCAGCCAAGGCTACTTGACTAGATGTTAAGGTTAAAAAAGGAACCCTGTCTCAAGGTGGAGAGCAATGTGGTGCACACACATACACACTCACATCAACACACACATATACATGCATGTAAAGAAATGAGTTTGCAGGGACTGAAGAGATAACTTACCAGTTAAAGTACTCATGACCCTGTCTCAGCACGAGAATCTGGGTTGAATTTCCAAAACCCATGTTTAACTTTTTTTAAACAAACAAACAAAAAAAAAACCTGGGTGGTGGTGACTCACGCCTTTAATCTCAGCACTTGGGAGGCAGAGGCAGGCGGATTTCTGAGTTCGAGGCCAGCCTGGTCTACACAGAGAAACCCTGTCTCAAAAAACAAAAACAAAAACAAAAAACAAAAACAAAAACAAACAAACAAGAACAAAAGAAAAAACAAACAAACAAAGAAGTGTTAGGCATGGTGGCACACACTTATAATCCCAGAGTTGGTAAGGTAGAGGAAGGTGAACCCTGGGGCTTGGTGGCAAGTTCCAAGATAGTGAGAGACTCTGCTTCAAAATAAAATGTGCATAGTTAGCAAGAAGCTACACCTAAGGTTGTCCTCTGCACTCTATAGTCATTCGCACCTCCACACGTGTAAAATATGAGTTTAGAGAACATTGCAAAGTCTAAGTGAGAGGTGAGAATAATTTGCAAGGTAGCTCGTGTGTGTCCTACTTAAACCATTCATAAACCCTGAAGTTATTTGCATTTAGAAATTGACCTGTTTTCACAGAATTACACGCGGCAGAGCTAAAAAGAATCAGCAACGAAGCGTGAGGCACACAGGCTTCACAGTGGGTTGTCATCTGATCTCCACACTCCTGCTTCTTATATAAGATCTTGGGCAAGCACATAGATGGCCTAAGCTGCTTCCATTTCTTCGGAGTTCACAAAACCAAACCTCCCAAAGTTGGGGAGATTAAATGTGACAGATGCATGTGGACTCCTACCTGTGTGAACAACCCATTCATTCATGTTGAGAAAAGCAGGGACAGGTTAACTGGGCAGCTTCCTCTTATCTGAGAGATGTTCATCTCCCTTCTGAAACCTTGTCTTCCTACTGGAGTTTCTTTCTTAGCAATGAACACAGTAATGGAGTTTGATAAGAGGTACAGAGGAAGAGGTGGGAGGGCAACGGTAGAGGTGGACATGGGACACACAACCTTCGTCTATGGTGCCTTGTATGATTTCCAGCTGTGTGAGATTCTGTAAGGAAGGTACTCTTGCTTTGCAAATGCAGTTGGACAGGCAAGTTAGAACACTTTCTAGCTCACTGCTTGACTGTTCAGAGAAACTGGACTCACTGGTGTTACTGGTTCCTGAAATGGCAGAGGCAGAAGTCAACCTAGTATGATAGGGGCAGAGTGAGTTGGGATAAGAAATATGATTTGTAATCCCTGCCTTCCGTGACCGTGGGTGAAGTTACTCTCCTCCTCTATGAAGAAGAAACAAGCTAGATGGTTTCCAGCAGTCCTTTTAAGCAGAGAAAGTCGACCATTTAATGAATGTCACATCTGACTTTAAAAAGAAAATATTCTCTCATATATGATATCCCAACTGCAGTCTCTTCTCCCTCCTCTCCCCCAGTCTCTCTCCCCTGGCACCTTCCCTCACCTCCATATCTACCCTATCCCGCATCAGACAAGAGCAGGCCTCCCAGAGACATCATCCAATCACAGCATAGCAAGCTACAACAAGACTACATGCATATCATTGCATCAATGCTGGACAAGGCAACCCAGTGGGAGGGAAAGGGTCCCAAAGGCAGGCAAAAGAGTCAGAGACAGCCCCTGGCCCACTGCTAGGATCCCCACAATGAGGCCAAGTGATTGAGACATATCATATATGCAAAGGACCTAGGACAAACCAGTACAAGCTCCCTGATCGCTGCAATACCACCATTACTATTCCTGGTCAATTAACTTTTATTAACTTTTTTTTTTAGACATCTCAACACCAATTTTCTCCTCTTTCCACTTGATCTGGATGGTCAAAAATAAGTATATCTTTCCATCCACACAGACCAGGCACACATATAACTCCGTTGCTCAACACTTAGAACATAGGGAGGCTGTAATCCAAAATATAGAAATCAGAGACTTTTTTTTTTCAACTAAAACTTCTACTCAATCTGCAAAATTGGGATTTCAGGAGGAAGAGCTCTAGGAATACCTACAACATTGCCTTTATTATTAATGACCAAATAGTTTGAAAATCTCCCTTAAAGAAAAAGGCATCTTTCTCAAAGTCTGCTCCACAGATTACTTTGCCGGTCAAGGATCTAAGATGTTTGTGGGAAACAGTAGCAAGCGTGGCCAAGAATCCATCCTGAAACAGTTGCCAAAGTGATTCCACCAAGAGCAGCTTAACTGGTAAGACAGTTTATATATGTTTACTAAGTAAGTCATCATTGGATAGGAGAGCAAGGTTTACAAAATAGAGAAGAGGGAGAAATGTGACAGTAATGTAGACATCTTCCATTTCTATGTAGTATAGTTTCACGTTTCACTTAGTTCCTGCTACAAGCTGTGAAGGAAGCCCTGTAGCCTGCAAGTGAAACATCCTCAAGAGTTCAGGTACTTTCCCCAAGACTAGAAAATTAATAAATGGATGGACTAGAACCAAAACGTAACATCACATAGCTAGGAAAAAGATCACACCACTAACCGAAAGTTTAAGAGTTGAATATACCTTTTAACTTAAACAATTTGCTAGATCTTATCTGATGAGGCAAATTAAAAATCTGCCAAGGTCCTGTTGGCTTGGCTGAATTAGCCGCTCTGTAAATGTTAAGGTCAGGACTACTACTTAACAGTGGTTTGAGAATTTCCCTGGATCTTAAACAGATCTTAAGCAGTGATTATTCCAGGTCAATACACCCACAGACACAGGTGTTTTCAATTGTGAAGTCCAGACATGTGCTGCACAGATTTCCAAGCCACTAAACAGCCTTAGCTAGTAGTGGCCCTGCTTTCTTCATCTCTCTTCCTTGGCATGTCTCAACCTGTAGCTCTTGAACCTTTGAGGGTTGCATATCCCATATCCTGCATACCAGGTATTTACATTACAATCCATAACAGTCACAAAATGACAGTTAGGAAGTAGCAACGACATAATTATATGGTCGGGAGGGGCAGGTATCACCACGACAGGAGGAAGTATACTAAAGGGTCGCAGCCTTAGGAAGGCTGAGAACCACTGCTCTACAGCACGGTCCCTGGATCTGTACTCATGAACTTGATGGATAGCCACACCGTTTCCTTGAAATAGTAAGGTGTAGAAATGGCATCATCACAGATAATAACATTTGTACAACAGGTTTCTATTTGTTTTTTTCTTCCTGGTTCCTCTAATTTTACCTAATAACACATCTATCAAAATACATGTTCAACCTTAAACTCCTGATTATGTAGAATAGGATGGGTCAGATTGCACCAGACCCTGAACTAAACCATTAAACTTAAATATCATGTACAGTAATAGGCATTTAAGAAATGTATTGAGACCGAACAGAACTTAGCTGTGTGAGATGCAGTATGAAACTTTAAATTTTTAGTAAAATTGTTAAGCATGCAAAATAAACGCTATGTGACTTTTAAATATATAAACACACTTTGCTTTCTTGTATCCATGTTCTATCTTTCTCTTCCTTTTTACTTGTGCCATAGCTGTTCTAAAACATGTGGATATAAGGGATGCCACTAGAGTACTAGGTAACACACTGGCCTCATACAATGTATGGATACAGATACACACAGGAGAAAAACATAATTAAAGGACATTAGGAATTGACCAAAGAATAAATGCAATATTCAGTAGTTCTACATATACATGCTAAAAGATTTTTTTGATTAGTTTTTGGTTTCTTTCATAATGTTGCATTGCTATTTTTGAAGAGTGGTAGATTTTTCAAATTTTCATGTCCATTCGTATTGTGTAGCTGTATTTTCCCATACCAGCCATTTCCCCCCAAACCTGTATCTAATTTCTTAAGTAGAGAAAAATTAAAAGGATACTTACAAATCTGTGGTTAAAATGTGCTGTTGTTTCTAAGACAGGTGAAGGGTGAAACCAAAAGGGGGTCTTTCCTGGAAATGGAAAAGAAGCAGAGAAGAAAAACTCTTTGAAGAGCCAGAAAAGAGGAAAATTACATTAATAACCAAGTTTGAATATTTTGGATATGCTTTTTTTAAAAAACGGGGTCCAAGTAAGAAACAAAATTTTCCTGGGCTCCTTAGGGAAACCAGAACTTCTGTGTCAATGGTGATAATGTGTGTTGAAAAATCAAAGTGATTGCAGTCTCAACACCAGATGTAAAGAAGATATCAGCTACAAAATGTAGGGGTTGGTTACTGCCTCAGCCCTGATCAAAGGCAAGCTGAGAAAAAAATCATCTCCTAGATACAACAGATCCCAGCCAGCAGTTGTATTGCCATTCACAGATCTTCAATGCAAGAAAATACTTGGCATTGCTCTATGTTTGAGAACTTGTAACTATGCATATCAAACATTTAGGATGTGATCTTGTGCATGTCATTTTGGATTGTATATGAAATGTCCCCTACAGGCTTGTGCCTCTGAACTTTCGGTCCCCAGCTGTAGGCAGACCCCCGACTGTGTGACCAGTAAAGGGGACCTATCTAGATCACTGGCAATAAGTGAGCTTTAAGATTATAGTCTGGCCCCAGACCCATACAGCTACATTCAAAATACAGTTATCTCTTCTTTATCAACACATAAGAAACATCAGCTCTCATTACCCATGATGGTCCCAGCTGCCCCAGGTTTCTTGGTATGATAAACTAAATTATCCACCTAACTGGTGACCCCCCAACTAAGTCTCGCCTCTCTTAAACTGTTGTTGTTTCTATCAGGTATTCTTCCATAGCAACAAAAAAAAAAATGTAAGAGAAACTGAGGCATTGTATCCAGGTGCCTAGCACAGATATGGAAACCACAAATAAGGAATCCAAACCATCTTCATTCCAATTATGGCAATAAACTAAATGCATTCAATTCCTTCTTCAAAGAAGGGCCCTTGGCTCTTGGTTTAAGCATGTGTTGCAAATAGGGTGGGAAGTAGTAGGAATATGAGTCACCAGCGTTTCCAAGTCAATAAAGGCATGTAAGTATCCTCACAAAGCGGTAAAGTATCCTTATGCCCCAGTTCATTGCCCCATTTACCCTTCCTAACTTGTAGTCTCACATGCATTTAAAAGTTGTCCCATAGGGATTAACTTCATCCTGCCTTTCTCCTTGCTTTTCACTCAAATCCAGTGTAAATCAATGCTAAAACTCTAATGCTGTACCCAAGCCCTGGGGCCATAGTTGCCTTCGTGGCTGAGGCTCTCTACCCTCGATTTTCTCTCACTTCTCACTGCCGTCTACCCATCTATTATGGGTCAACTTGAGCACTCCTTCACAGAAGCCCTTCACGTCTCTTTCAGACTAGGTAGAACAGTACATCTAATGGTACTTACCCCATGCATTGTAAATTTCTTCACAATGACTGCTTTTCTTCTCACGCAAGTGTGTTTTTTAAACACTTCAAGGAAATAAACAGTGACTCGCTTGCCTTACCCCTTGCACACTTTTTCGCAGGTGGCGGGAAAAATGCAATAAATATCTTGTTGAGTGTCGAAGTGCACGAGATACTTTTCAGACTCACAGCTGTCTGACGGCAGACTTCCCTACCTTGTGCGAATCTTAAAAATCGAAAGAGGACACCTCTGAGCCTTGTCCCTATACCCAGCTTCTCACATGGTTCTGTATTGTTCCAATCACTCAGGGACAGCTTCCCTTTACTTAAGTCTTATATTTTTAGGCCAAACAGAAGGAAGTGAAGGGAGGAGAGGAAGGGAAAAATAAATTATGCGACAGTCATGTATGAAGTAGCAAGAAGATAAAAAAAAAATTATAAACTTAAACATTTATAGACTGCAATGCCTATGTATATCATTAAAAATCCAAAATAAGGAAAAAAAATCTTTATAATTCCACTTTCCTTCTTTAGCCATTTGCATGTAGTTCATGGCAACGATCCAGCAGAAATCAAAAACAGAGAAATTCACTATTAAGTCAGTTAGATAAATCCATGCACTGCTATTTGTATTTTTAAAGGGGTGATTAAATTCTATTAGTGTTACATGCTTCCCAGAATTAAATTGAACTTCAGTGTTATAAATTTTCACCTACTCTGTCCATGACAGGACAGAGCTATGAAATACGAATAGACCAATTTATTTCCTCTTGCCATATTTTTGACTGTTATATCCAAAATACTTCTTCAATGGGCTTTGAAAATATTTCTACACTCATTATTTTGACTTTTCATATGTCAAAATTCAGATTTACGGGGCTGGAGATTTATGGCTCAGTGGTTAAGAGCACTGACTGCTCTTCCAGAGTTCCTGAGTTCAGTTCCCAGCAACCACATGGCAGCTCACAACCATCTGTAATAGGACCAGATGGCCTCTTCTGGTATGTCTGAAGACAGCAACAGTGTAGTCACATAAAATAAATAAATAAACCTCTAAAAAAAAACTCAGATGTACAGCGAATACGATAAGGACAAACAGTGAAAGTTGAGCCTCTGTCTCTACTCATCCTTTGCTATTAAACATTTTTTCACACAAAGCGCAAATATTCCCAAAAAGTTTCAAGAAAAGTGGGATATACCTGCTAGTTTTGTAATATTGAGATAACCTAGAGTCATCCAAGAGGAGTCTCTCGACTGAAGGCCTTTCCAGAACAGATTGGACTGTGAATTTGTCTATGCAGGATTGTTTTGATGGCCAGTTACTATAGAAGAGCCCACCCAGCTCTCTGTGGCTGCCCACTATCCAGCTCAGCACAAGGCAGGTGGTCCTAGGCTAGTTTGATAACCTAAGAAAGTCATCAAACATAACCTTGAATGAAAGCCAGTGTTCACCCATGGTTTCTGCTTTAAATTCCTATTAGAATCCCCATGCTGACATCCTATAATTATAAAGTGTAACCTATAAGCAAAATGAGCCATTTCACCCTTAAATTAATTCAGGTCGTGACATTTGTCATAGCAACAAAAAAGAAAACTAGAATAATATCTTACATACATTTTTATAAATCATAAAAAATTACTAGACATTATATACTAAATGATAATTGTAAAATATGCTAAGCACTTAAAGATAAATATGAAATGAAATAAATATATATGTTTGTTATTCAAGGTTATTCAAGGAGAATGACCCCATTGGCTTATACATCTGAATGATTATCTCTAGTCATCAAAAGTAAAGAATTAGGATGCTTGGTCTTATTGGAGGAGGAGGAAGACCATAAAGATCTCCCTCTTTCTGTCTCCAAGTTGTGGAAAAGGATGTAAACTCTTAGCTGCTGCTCCAATATCTGCCAGCCTGCTACCATGCTCCCTACCATGATGACCATGGACTCACCTGGAGGAGTCCTTGTGCTCACAGATAAGCAGTAGGAAAACCAGGAATACTAAACACGCATGGTGGTCTCTTCAAAGGGAGAGATAAATAACCTGTCTTCTGCCCAGAATGTTGGGAACGGAGGTGGTTAGTAGCCTGCTGATTTTCGCACTGTCCACATGACGAAGACCACACTAGATCCTCCACAACACCCTTAAAATATAACATGTAGTCCATGTATAGAACCCATCTTTATGAAAGCGGCTACAAGCGCTTTACAAAGAGTATTTCAGTGTTGTCATGCCCTAAGTTTTGTTATACCCACGGGATTTATTTAATTATCCCCAGGAAACTTTTTGACAAATTGTGATCTCCTTAAATATGACTGAAATAATCTGGTGTCAGACTTTCCAAATTTGGACTAACATCAGCTACTGAGATGTGTTAAACAGAGCTTCCTTCTGGTCAGACACAAGATTGATACTCTACTGGCCATGTATTTGCAGAGATCCCTAAACACACCCTCTGAAATTGTAATCAAGCCCTCAATTAAATGCTTTCATAACTTGCCTTGGTGTGATGATGCCTCTTCAGAAGCATTAGCATAGAAGCTAACATGTTCTAATACGCTTTTCCTAAACTTTAATATGTAAGAAACAATTTTCACCACATGGATACCACACAAGGTCTAATCCTTTCTGCATTACCTCTGCTCCAGTTATATTTACATCCAAACTTGATCAGGCTTTGATAGCTAAGCAATACAAAAGGCAAAAGAGCAAGAGACCTCACCAAGATGGATTTTCTTTCATCCTTGTAAGAAAAAAAATGATCAAAATGTGAATTTGTCAGTAGAAATCCATCCAGTTAGAAACGAGTACCTTCAGAATTGTGAGCTACCAGATCTTGACTATCATCTCATCTAAGCCGAGGTCAATATAAAGACAGACAGGTAAAGAACTGCTATGGACTCCGCAGACACCCGGGGCTGAGTCTCTTCCTTTTCTTCCTGCTACTGTTCCTCTTTCTGACCAAGGTTACAGCTAAGAGAACTAAACAGTCATTTGTTGTTATAGAGATCTGATTCACTAGGCTAGAAATGGACACAGGACAACTACTTCACAGTTGAATACAATGAAATTGCTTCCAAGCATTTGTGCTGAGTGTTTATCTTCCCCTTTGGTGTTCTTCTTTCAGCTGCTTCCTGTATATCTTTTTGGGTTTTTTGGCCAGCACAGATCAAAATCTCACTTAATTAATGTGTGAATCATGAGTAGACAAGACTTAGGGTAATTTTTGCCTCTGGGGTTAGCAAAATAATAAACACGTATTATCTCTTTACTTCTAAAATTATGACAGGTTGGTTATGTAAGTGTCTATCTCACAAGACTTAGAATTGTATATGGAAATTTCAAAAGACAGTCTCAATCAAAGATGTGTTCTACCATAAAGATACACATCAGGTTTAGGTTTGGGGATTGAAATAGGTTGTTTTGGAACAAATAATCAACTAGACACAGGATAAGATTTGGTCTAAGCTTACATTCTACAATTTCCATGAGGTAATAACTTTAATTATGGCTTCATCATGAAGTATTTTATAGCAAACAATTGTGTACTATACAAACATATGTAAGTTGAAATACGCCGGCTAAGTACTATTGATCTCAGTAAGGCAAATTAGCCACTCCAGTCGTATGAACAAGATTTAAAGGGCTATTCTAAAGATGGATCTAACCTCTCAAGCATGTCAGTGGTGGAAACAAACATCAGAGGGAATTGTGACTGTAACAAAGCACGTGCATCCATAACTCTGTCTTCTACTCACAATCCAGAGAATTAGCTTAGGAAGATACAAGAGACACTATGCATGACACATAGGAGGCACGCAACACATGCTTGCTAATGAATTCGTTAATGAATGCATTAGTAAAAGAGTAAGCCTTT
Source organism: Mastomys coucha (assembly GCF_008632895.1). Lineage (NCBI taxonomy): Eukaryota > Metazoa > Chordata > Mammalia > Rodentia > Muridae > Mastomys > Mastomys coucha. The sequence goes on from NW_022196909.1 coordinate 14,366,155, forward strand.
CTAAAGGGCTGAGAACAGGTAGATAAAGATAATACTTGAAAAGTACTAGAGACTGTATGCTGTAGGCAGGCTACTGGCAAAGTTTAACAAATTTTAAATGTTAAGCAAGCTTTTCCTTACAAGACAAAAATGGGTAGATTAAGAGTGAGCAAACAGAAATTGTAAGGGAAAAGTCTCTAGATGTAATCTCAGAAATGGGCAATAAAAACCCACCAAAAGATGAAGAGAGTAAAATTATTATAATGAAAAATGACATGCTAGTTCCCTGTCAATAGCAAACTCCTCGGCAACCTCATGCCTCTAGAGAACAAGAAAGCTTAATACGAAGACTATTACTGTGCCTCCTGTGGTGTTAGGTATGGCCATCCCAAAGGACTATGTCAATAATATGAGTTGTGAGGATGCTAAGTTACTTCTAGATCATACTCTGAAAGGAAAGCAGTCTTTCCCTATTTGCAAATTGGACTGAACTTGTAGAGTGATTCCTTAAGGTGGACAAAGACTCTCTACACTGCATGTGGTATGAGAAGATGGGAGGAGCTTGTGATGCTGTGTAGACATTGTATATCCTTGATCACATGGTGGAACTGTCTGAAAGGAGAAGCTAAGCTTATGCGATGGTTTAAGACATTGTTATTTTGAGGATTTATTTTAACAACTACATATGGTAAGAAAAACCTTTTAACATGGAAAAAATTATGGAAAATAGTCCTATGACATACTGGATGAGGGTCAGCATGATCTACAACAGTACTGAACATGTTCTTGGTTCAGTGTCTACCATCAAAATGACAGGAGAAGAGAGTAATAGAGAGGGATGTTGAGATTATCAGCAACAAGATGACAATAGAAAAGACAAGTGAAGTACTCAGCCAATAACTGGAACCGGGGAGTCTGGGACTCAGACAAAGGAGCAAATTGAAAAATGGAAGATCAAGAAATTTTTTTATAGTTTATATAGTTTACAAATGAGAAGAGAATGTCAGAATAAGAAAGCATGTACTACCTGTTCAAAACTTCATAATGGAGTGTTTGCACACAAATCAGCAAGAAGCAGCAAAAAGATCAGCACAGAAAAAAAATAAACTTTTTAAAAAATTTCTACTTTCTTGTTTGTTTGTTTGTTTGTTTTGTTGTTTTATTTTTTCAAGACAGGGTTTCTCGGTGTAGCCCTGGCTGTCCTGGAACTCACTGTGTAGACCAGGCTGGCCTTGAACTCAGAGATCCGCCTGCCTCTGCCTCCCAAGTGCTGGGATTAAAGGCGTGCACCACCACCGCCCAGCATAAAGGCATTTCTTCCATAGAAGTGCAAAATGATTAAAACCAGAATAGAATCAACTCTAGCTTTCAAACACATTTGAAGGAAGTTCATGTTCTGGATATTTAAAATCCATGCAGAAGTCCGCTGAAAAATTAAAACAGTCATGTCCTGAAACAGAACAGAGTTCATCAAGGTTCTGAAAAGGCCAGGTTCGATCCTAAGAGATAGAACGAGGACTGTGGTATCCTCTCCCTTTGCAGGAAAACCTCACAGTAGAGGAGGAAGGAGATGGGGTGAGAGACTAGACGCAAAGGCCACAGAGGTGTCTTAGCTCTGATAGATGCTACCTCTAGGATACTGCTTACCCCCAACATGGCAAAATCCTCCTCAATCTTTATGGTTTCTTACATTTTACATTTAAGCTCCAAAATTAAAAAAAAAAAAAAATAACAGTTCACAAGAAGGAAATAAGCTGCCACCTATAAGAAACAGGCAATAGTTTGGGAATTTATGTCATTTGTGAGGTAGGTTCCAGTTGCTGGACAGTCATCATTGTTTCAGAATTTTTAGGGGATGTTACTGTGGACCCTCCAGGTACCTTCTTTCTCCACCTGAACTATGCCATGCAACGAAGACAGAATACTTCAGGAAGGAATCTCAGCACAGATTTCTGTTTCTCTTAGTACCGTGAACTTCATATTGATCAAGTTTGCAAAGACTGCTTCCTTTTGTGCAAAACACATGCTATATAAACACACACTACAGCTGCTCCTGGAACATTCGGGAAGATTCTAGGACTTTCTTATGGAACCATGGTAGTTCCATTGAAACTGCTCATACTAAATCTCTTTGTCTGAGAAAACTGATCCTCTTTTCCTTTCCTTTGAAGCGAAATCTGGTGGTCATCTCTTCGTCCTTGCATAGGGACTGAATTTTCCATGGTCTTGCTGTCTGGGGCAGTGGGGGTGGAGATTTTATTGTAGTTTTAGGCTTTAATGCTCTACTTGAGTTTTATAAGTTCTCAGTGCTGGATCATATTTGAGATCCCACACCGCTTCACTGTGGTGTATGTTTGTTTTGTTTACCTTTTTATAATATAATGATTAGATATTACTTATTATCCTTCCACATGGATAGGGTTAGGGTTAGGGTTAGGGTTAGGGTTAGGGTTAGGGTTAGGGTTAGGAAGGCACAACCTAAAATGATCTTTCCTATATAAGCACATGCAGAACACCCAGGCAGCAGCTGCTATAAAGCATTAAGCTAGCTTGTGGGGAGTGAGAGAGCTTTCTTCTTAAAGTGACTTGCATACAGAAAGGGCATGCATGGATGGAAGATGAGCCTGTGGCAAGTGTGGACCCAGTGATTCTTGCATCTGTAGAGTGATACTCTGACCTTCAAGCCACTCAGCCCAAACAGAAGTCCCTCTCCTGAGCCCAGGAGGTACCACACAATAAACAAAGCACCTAGCAGAGCAGCAGGCTCACATTTGTTATGGATTGCTCCGTGTTTCTCAATGGTTGCCAGCAAAGCTTCAGTAGAAGAAAACATTTAAACCTGGGCGTTGGTGGCGCACGCCTTTAAACCCAGCACTTGAGAGGCAGAGGCAGGCGGATTTCTGAATTCAAGGCCAGCCTGGTCTACAGAGTGAGTTCCAGGACAGCCAAGGCTACACAGAGAAACCCTTTCTCGAAAAAACAAAACAAAACAAACAAACAAACCAAAAAAAGTAGAAATTTTAAAAGTTTCCTCCAGTATAGCCCATGTAATGTAACATTCTGATTGTAATTAGTTTGTAAACGTCTCATGTCTGCTGGATAGCTTACAGTATCTTTTTTTTTTTTAAAGATTTATTTATTTATTATGTGAAAGTACACTGTAGCTGTCTTTAGACACACCAGAGGGCATCAGATCTCATTACAGATGGTTGTGAGCCACCATGTGGTTGCTGGGATTTGAACTTAGGACCTTTGGAAGAGCAGTCAGTGCTCTTAACTGCTGAGCCATCTCTCCAGCCCAGCTTACAGTATCTTTTAGGACAGAATTTTAACAACAAGTTAAGTGATCTATTACCAGATACTTTTACAAATAAAATAAAAAATAAGATAAAATAAAAATTAGGTAACTTCTGGAATCTTTTGATACAGAAAGAAAAATGATAAATAGATTTGGGTAACAATTGCACATTATAGCTGAAAAAATATCATGGATAGCTATAAACTTAACTGAACTAAAATATTAGATACACCCCCAATGTTGTTCTATCCAACCTAGCAGATTTACCCTTTGTACCTGATGATTCGTATTCATAAAGGAAAGAAACAAGTATCTTAGATATGAAATTGAACACCTCTCCTTTCTGGAAAGGAAAGAAGAAGGAAGTGTTATTGCCTTGATTTTTCCCGATGATGTGAATTTTGTCTCATCGAATCTTTACATAAGCCACGAGAACACAGTAATAATATCAGATGCCTGAGGGAGCCTTCAGGTCTATAAAAGTCAGCGCGAAGCAGAAACAAGATTCGAATTCAGGTCTGCCTAGCACAAAGCCACACTGACTGATGACAGGAGTAATAACTGAGTGAGTCAACTCCTAGAAGTCACATGACACGCATATGGAAGCAGATAGAACATGGGCCTGATGAATTCAGTCTCAGAGGCTGCTTTGAATAAGGTTCTATATTATTCAAAGATACTTCTATTTAATATTACATTGGCATTATTATATTTTTAAGACCAGGTGTCCCATCCCTATCTTTGTAACCTCAGTAACCTGCTCTTGGAGGAAGCTGATCTGTTTTGGAAAGGCCTATCCATGTGTCCCATGGCACCTGAAGGCAACCAACCACTGTGTGTTCACTGAACTCAAGCCTGACCTTTAGTTTTTGAGACCATTTTTTCATATGTAGCTTAAAATATATAAAATATATAAAATATAAAAAGGTCCACTTCTGTCCCCATGCTTCTGAGTACAGCACTCAGCTTGTAAAGGGGCGTTTAAAGATTGAATGATAAGCACAGATATTAATAGGAATCATCTTTGAAAAGTAAACTGAAGCCAGGCGGTGGTGGTGCACGCCTTTAATCCCAGCACTTGGGAGGCAGAGGCAGGTGGATTTCTGAGTTCGAGGCCAGCCTGGTCTACAGAGTGAGTTCCAGGACAGCCAGGGCTACTCAGAGAAACTCTGTCTTGAAAAACCAAAAAAAAGTAAACTGAAGTTAATACTGTTATTTTGTTCATCAACAAAGCAACTTCAGTTTTCCATGTTTGTCTTCAGTAAGTTGCATAGCCTAGCTTTGTTTTGGTTTTTGGGTTTTTTTGTTGTTGTTTGGGAGTGTGTGTGTGTGTGTGTGTGTGTGTGTGTGTGCATGTTGTCATAATTTATTGTGATTTTACTGTGTGTGATATTTTAAAAATCATGTATATGAGCTCAAAGACCAAAAGTTTAGGCCTAGGGAGATATCCCAGTGGTCAAGAGAACAGAATGTACACTGCTCTTGCAGAGAACATAAGTTCTACTCCCAGCACCTATATCTTATGACTCAGAGCTGTCCCCAAGTCCAGCTCCAGTGGATCTGATATCCTTTTCTAGGCTTCCAAAGCATTAAGCTCATGTAAACAGACCCACACCTGCCTCATGTACATCTCTAATTGAAATATTTCTGAAGAAATTGAAAATCTTATCTTTTCTAATTCATGGTCTTTCTAGAACTGGAGAGAAGGGGACAGCAGGCCACAGCAGACAGCTGCACAGACTGTCATCAGCTGTCACTACAGCCACACAGAATGCCATCACATCTGTCACTCACTACAGCCACACAGAATGCCATCAGCTCTCACTACAGCCACACAGACTGTCATCAGCTGTCACTACAGCCACACAGAATGCCATCACAGTTGTCACTCTCTACAGCTGCACAGACTGTCATCAGCTGTCACTACAGCCACACAGAATGCCATCACAGTTGTCACTCTCTACAGTTGCACAGACTGCCATCAGCTGTCACTACAGCCACACAGACTGTCATCAGCTGTCACTACAACTGCACAGACTGTCATCAGCTGTCACTCACTGCAGCCACACAGACTGCCATCAGCTGTCACTACAGCCGCACAGACTGTCATCAGCTCTCACTACAGCTGCATAGACTGTCATCAGCTGTCACTCACTACTGTCACCCAGAATGCCATCACAGCTGTCACTACAACCACACAGACTGCCATCACAGCTGTCACTCACTACAGCCACACAGAATGCCATCACAGCTGTCACTCACTACAGCCGCACAGAATGCCATCAGCTGTCACTACAGCCACATAGAATGCCATCACAGCTGTCACTTACTACAGCCACACAGAATGTCATCACAGTTGTCACTCACTATAGCCACACAGAATGCCATCACAGCTGTCACTCACTACAGCCACACAGACTGCCATCACAGCTGTCACTCACTACAGCTGCACAGAATGCCATCAGCTGTCACTACAGCCACACAGAATGCCATCACAGCTGTCACTCACTACAGCCACACAGAATGCCATCATAGCTGTCACTCACTACAGCCACACAGACTGCCATCACAGCTGTCACTACAGCCGCACAGACTGCCATCACAGTTGTCACTCTCTACAGGTGCACAAACTGCCATCACAGCTGTGACTCACTATGTCCAAGGAGTATTCCCAACTCAATTTAAAACCATTGATGTCATTAAGGTCCAACTTTAGAAAGTTTTAATATGTTCTCCAGAAAGGTGTATCCTCCCTAGAACAATGGTTATTAGACACACAATGTCCTAAACATTACAGTGAATATATTTGCTTTTGAAAATGAACTAACTTACATAGAGAGAATTTACCTTAAGATAGTAAATTAAAAGGTAAAAGGGTTTGGATGAACATTTTAAAAGGCAGAAAAAAATCAGTGCAAATATATTGAATGTGAGCCATTTTTCTCCCAAACTGATAATGACTACATGTCTAATACATCTTGTCTGAATGTTTACTTCCTATAATAGCATCTTATCCCTATGTCAGGGATTAAAGCAGCTGCAGTAGAGATTCACTAGAGCTACGTCTTAAAGTTGCTCTTCCTCCTAAAAGCTGCGCTTCCAAGTCAGCCATTCTCATGTTGCTGTAGGAGCTGTCAGTCACCAGCCTGATAGACTGACTGTGTCGACTGATATTCTCTTTGTATTACAACACATCCTACAGAACGGGTTTAAATCCCATCTCTTGGACCTTTCAACACACAGTCATTTTGTAAAATAGATGGCAAAACCAAAAAATAATCTATTGATGCAGAAGGACCATGTGATTTCCGTTGAATGATCCCACCCATCTTCTGTGTTTCCTTAAGGGATTCTCAGTCTATCATATTTCAACTGTAACAGAAATATCAAATTTAGTGTCATGAGTGGAGAAGTATCTCTCAAAATGATATTTAAATCATAACCCTTAGTGCCTGTGAACACCACTGAATTTGAAAGTAGTTATTGCAAAGTAGCCAAATAAAGAAAAATCCTATTAGGATAAAATGAGCCATTAAGCAAGTATGCTGTTCTTATAACCCAAGAGGAAATAGTGTTTTATCTCATGACCAGCAGACATTAATTGATATCAACTAATCACCATGATGGCTGATACCCACAATAATAATAATAATAATAATAATAATAATAATAATAATAATAAATAATGTTATCTAATGATAACATTAGAGAATTATTTCCATGTTATTTTCCCAAGCAAATCAACAGAAAAGAAATGATACCAAAATGGCAAGAGAGTGACAAGAGCAAGAACTGAGACACTGGAGACTCCTTGTCTAGCGTCTCTCCTAGGGGTAGCGAGACACAGATGCTAGGACCAAGACATCTTTAAACAGTGTTAACTCTACTGCTGATGACCTCTGGGCCACAGACAAAGATAATCACCCTCAGTGCCACACCTATTCCAATGAAGTCTTGCCACAAGCCCGAAAGCTTGGCCACAGACCAGAGGCAAAAGCTTCAAAGGAAGCTTTCCAGTCTCTTGGCATCCCCTGACTCAGAGGTACCCCAGATATGTCCTTGCAAACTCGCGAGCTAGGTGCGAGATATGATTTAACATAGCTAAACAAAATTGGACCTTGCTCTCTGGCCTTTACCAATGTTCCAACATCTTAGCCAAACCCTGGCTTGGAATTTCGTAAAGAATGTTACCCATCCAGACTAATTGCCTCAGCATTGTTAGGGAAATAGTGAAGGGGGTAGGGCCTTGAAGCTTACACAATGGGAGACTTATCCCAGGGCAAGGTCAAATAGAATCCTGATTTTCAGTTTGGCAGTTGAGCCACTCCTAGGAATTAGCAAGAATGAGACTTCCAAAGATGTGTCTCTACTAGCCCAGAAGATTAGCATAGTGGGCCTTTTACTAAGGATGGACAGGACCTTGAGCAGAGGGTGTGTGTGTGTGCGTGTGTGCGTGTGTGCGTGTGTGCGTGTGTGCGTGTGTGCGTGTGTGTGTGTGTGTGTGT
>NW_022196909.1:14373960-14404162 GCF_008632895.1 Mastomys coucha
ACTCAAGCAGGTCAGGAAGCAGGAGTTGATACAGAGGCCATGGAGAGATGTTCCTTACTGGCTTGCTTCCTCTGGCTTGTTCAGCCTGCTCTCTTTTAGAACCCAAGACTTCCAGCCCAGGGATGGCACCACCCATAAGGGGCACTACCCCCTTGATCACTAATTGAGAAAATGCCCCACAGCTGTATCTCATGGAGGCACTTCCCCAACTGAAGCTCCCTTCTCTGTGATAACTCCAACCTGTGTCAAGTTGACACACAAAACCAGCCATTACAGCATTCGAGCTTCGAGCCTCATGTGGTCCACAGCCACCACTACACCCCCCCACCCCGAGAGGGGGTTGGGGGGTCGGGGGGTGGGGAGTTGGAGGGGGTGCAGCACCTGTCTAGAAGAGATGGCTGCTTTAGACCCAGTGTGTTTCAGGTGGCCTCAGATATACCTTGACCACTGAGCTACCAGATTTTTCATTTCTTTTTTGTAATGACTGTAAAAGTCTGATGCCATTTTTGAGAAATATATTCAGATCCTGCACGTCCATGTGTTGTGTCTGCCATTATTTCTCCGCTGACACCTTGTCGACCTAACCGGGACCATGTTTCTCCGTGGGTTGAGGGAGGCCCAGGTTAGCTGGCCCGCAGCACCTCAGTAACTTTCAGTTTATGAATGAGTACCACAAGACTAACACTTCACTAAATCCACACAGCCATGTATGCAGTAATGGCTAGCATTGCCACTACTTAGCTCAGTTTGGTACAAACTGGCACTTTACTCATGGAAGAGATAACCACCCTCCCATAGACTCTGCCTCTTCTCTTTTAATCAGTAAGAAATAAGGTGAATAGGAAAATGAATCAATTCTAAAACATACCCATAGTGCCATGGAAATTACTTCTATAATTGTACTATACACAACTGGAATTTTTTTTTTTTCTGAGACAGGGTTTCTCTGTATAGCCCTGGCTGTCCTGGAACTCACTCTGTAGACCAGGCTGGCCTTGAACTCAGAAATCCACCTGCCTCTGCTTCCCAAGTGCTGGGATTAAAGTCATGCACCACCACCACCCAGCAACAACTGGAAATTTTTATCCCATCACTTGGGAGGCAGAGGCATGATGATCTCTATGTTCGAAGCCAGCCTGGTCTACAGAGCGAGTTCCAGGACAGCCAGGACTACACAGAGAAACCCTGTCTCAAACAAACAAACAAACAAACAAAATACATTAACTCTCATCTCCTGTTTGTTCAGATACTGATATCTACTAGCAATATCTGTTTAGATGATATTGAGTAGAGTAATAATTTTTGATCATTGGACTGCCTGCAGCTTTTATGAACATTAAATATCATTAGATAACTTATTTATATAATGCTTTATATACAAGAATAGTAATTCCTTGTTGAGAGCATGCTTATCTCATAGCATTATCACACTTTAAAAATTCGCTTCATCTTTATATGAAGTTCCATATATCCAAAAATTCTAGTTGTAGTAAATATTTTCTCTTAGAGGAAAATATATAAGCTGTACATAATTTGGTATTTCTCAACTCTTCTAAACTGTTCGTAGACAATTAAGTGTTTAAACCTAAGGATAGTTGTTTCAATAATGATAGATTTCAAAAGATTTTAAGATCCAGAAGTGGATGACACTAAAGAAACACTATTTTCCAGACACATCAAGGCAAATGCACATATGAGCTGACAGAACCAGTAACAGCTCACACAAGAACTGCGTATGCTTAAACCAGACAAAATCCCAGGACATATGAGGGGGAGCAAACCCAAAACCCCAACTCAAGCCAAGATGCTTTTTGCAATTGATCCCACAGAAGAAGAAAGACCAGTCTACTTCTATAAAGTGATACTGATTAATCAATCACACCTCAGGACATATTCAAGACATACGAATACCTTGCTATCACAAATTGAACTTCATATTTTTTTTGTAGTTTGATTTGGTTTGCTTGTGAAACATTTACCAAGGTGATGTTAAATTCAGCTGTTTAAAAATGAAATTATAAAATTTACAGGTAAATGGATGGTGCTAGAAAAAAAAATCATTCTAAGTGAGGTAACTCACACCCCAAAAGACAAATATATGGTTTTGCTTATATGTAGAGGTTAGCTTTTAAGCCTTTAGTCTGTGTGCTACAAGCTAAATAGCCATAGAGATTAGGTACCTTGTAAAAGACCAGGTGGGGTGGAGGGGCTGTCCTAAGTAAAGAGAAATAGAATATAGTGTTATGGAGAGATAATAGTGAAATATGAATAGGAGGATTAAATATGGAGGGGATAGAAGCGAAAGGCAAGCAAAAGAATATAAGGTGAGAAAGCCTTATAACACTAGAAGCCTTTTGAAATACCATGTGGAAATCTACTGTAGAAGTTTCCATATATGAAAGGATTCTAAATGGAGTCACCAAATAGTAGGGAAGAGAATAACCCAACTAGACTTCTCATGCCATTAAGTAAAATGCCGTGTCAACAATGGGTTACATCTTGTTAAGTCATTAGCCAAAGTGGCCCCACAGAACCACCCTAAACATCACAGGCTTGCTGGTTTCTCTCCAAAATCTAGCCGTAAGGCCCTATTTCCAAATGCAACATTTACTTACATCATGAAAAAGAGAGAAGAAAATCTGGTGTGTAGCTAGAGGCTTCATCTATAATAGTATTCATGGTACTAGAAAGTACTCAGGATACTACCAAAAAGGAAAAGTAATCATCCACATCTCCAGATCCACATCCTTCAACCTGTAACAGTAATCTGCCTGCAAGCTCAATAGTGGTACAAATGTGATGGGCGTAACTTCTATTTGTTACCCATTGGAGTTATAATAGAACTCATACCTGACATTGCTAAAGTGGCCAAGAACTTGATACTAGATAGGCCATGGGTCTAGGAGAAAAGTTATTATAATCCTGCTAAAGGAACATAGCAATAAAAATGACCCCTAATAACATACGGTTATACCCATAGATCAGTGGCCCATGACAACCCTTTCTTAGTTATAGCACCAAGACATAATAGATAAGAGAAAGTAGAGATAAATTAATTTTCATGAAAGTGAAAAATTCTGTACATTAAAGGACAACATTAGAAAGTGAAATGACCTTTCCAGGCATAAAGTTATTTTCCAATCACAGATACACACAACACCAAAAAAAAAATGCCAATAGATATATCTGCCAATCAAGATGCATGTCACAGATGCACTTTGAGCACAGAATTAACACAACTAACAAAAAGAGTACAGGCAACAGATCTGAAAGGACAGTCTTGAAGAAGAAATCCAACATGCACATGAAATGGTATTTAGTATTATTAACTATGAACAACATATAGAGCAAAACCAGGATGAAACATCACAATGCCAGCTATAATTTACAAAGCACAATGGCAGACGCTATTCAGGCATGAGGAAAAACTAAAAACTTCATTCATAGTTGGTTAGAATGTGAAAAAGTACAGTGTCTTTGGAAAGGAGCTTCACAGTTCCTTTAACTGTTAAACACATTTGCCTTGTGACTCAACATCACATCATCAGGTGCTTTGAATGTACAGGAACCACAAGAGTATCTTTATGGACTTCAGTGATTTTCATGACTAAACAGCATTAATGGACAGCAGTCACTGACATTTCTATTTTATAAATAAGCACCAAACTCTAACACACCAAGTAAAATATCCAAACTTTCTCATGTAGAACGTTTAGGAGCCTCAAACAAAGCCCCCACTCTAAGGTAGACATAATAATGTTAAAATTGTCAGTGATAATATCATGGAGCAATTGCTGTAACACAAAGCATTAAGTATGCATATAAATGCTAATTTGACTAATCTTCATAATAATTTCATAGATCAGACCATATTACCTGTAATTTACATGAGCCATGTTAGTTCTTTTTGCAAAGTCATGGATCAATCGCCCGACTAAATCAACTTAAGAGGAAGTGTTCTTAGTTTAGGGTTGTAGGGTCGTTTTTTTTAGCCCACGCTTTCTTGGCAGAACATCACAGCAGTAGAGTTGTAGGCAGAGGAAGTTGTTTACTGCATGGTGGCCAGAAAGCACAGAGTAATTCAGGAAAGGGACACCCTGAATTACTCGACCTACTGACCTACTGACCTACTTTCTCCAGCTATGCCTCGCCCTCTAAAGTTTTATTACTGCTGCTTCCAAAGGACCAATTATCCAAATGTGAGCCTGTAGGGGGACGTTTTATAATTAAACTGAATGCAAGTATATTATTCTGCCCTCCTCTCATTTGTTTCTATTTTTAGGAACTTTTCCTTATTGACCCTATAAACTAGAAGATAAAAAAAGAGATGTAAACTTTTAAGACCTTTTCAAAAAAACAAACACTTTAAAGTTCTAATTTCAGTAGAAACTTAACTAAAACATAAAATACAATACAAGTAGGTTTTTATGTTGTTGTTTTAAACAACTAAAAGATGCTACCAAATAGGTACTATTACATTTTCATAATAGGCATGCATGATCATTGCCAATTTATCAATGAAAAGCAGTCTGGGAAGATAAAAGCCTTCCAAATGCATAGGCTCAGAATTGACAGTGAAAGATCCCCAGAGCTGGGCAGACCCTCACTCAAGTCTCGGGATGATGTGACCACCCAATAACTCACGAGAGACGGATCTTGCTGCAATCACATGAGGTTTATTCGGGATAAGCCAGATCTGGGGTTGAACACGTAGCCTGGCAGGCCAGAGGAGTTCGACCCCCAAACACAAGAAGTGAGGGGTATTTAAAGGGAAAAACCACAAACTAGGAGGGGTGAGGGGGTTACCAAGGAAACATAACAAAAAACAGTGGAAAATTCTAACAGGACCCAACCCCTACTCATTATTCACAAGAATGTGGTCTGGTCAATGTTTTCACTTTATGGCTGACTGTTCTCTGGAACCACCCAGATAGCTCATATCCTGCTTTTTGTTCTTGGACCTAACTGGGGGTGGGGGCTTTGTGGCCAACAGGTTCTTGAAACTGACCAGTCCACATTCCTGGCTCGTTACAGAGACTTTCTATGCCCTTTAAGTGAAGGTTATACAGCATACATTAATGCATCTCCATTAACATGCTTTTTCCAAATTTCTAAATTCAGCCTTTCAACAGTACCAAGATTTGAACTCAGATCATGACTCAATACAAATATATCAACCACTGGTACTCATACTGTGTAGGAAAAAAAATAGTCCATACAGGATTTGGTAATATCCATGGCTTCAGGCATCACCTGTGCTAATAGAAGATATAGCTATTGTGTTTGGGAGGACGCACAGAGTATAAAACCACTACTAGAATTTCTGAGTGTTAACATATGCACCACAACATATCTGATGTTAGTCAGAGCCCATATCTTTAATTATGTTTTTCAATGACTCCAGCAGGAGTCCCTTGATTCCTATGCCTGTAAAACTGATTTGACAGAAGTCTATTGGTTTAATGAGTACACTGAGGTGTGGCTGAAAGTCAGTGTTTAAGATAGTTTACTCTCTAGTCCTTTACAAATTAGAAATGTACAACTAAAAAAATAGATAAACACAAATATAATTTGCTGTGCGGAGGGGGGGTGTCATTGCAAACAAAATTCCAAGAAATCCTTACTAAAGGATGGGGATACCTGAAGCCACATTGCAGACAACCTCAAAAATGAGAGGATCCAAATACATCTGCATGCATTAGCACATTAGACCCCTACAGAATGCACAGGAAAGTAAAGCCATGTCAGTTCTAAGATATTATCCTATCATCAGTAATTTATATCAATTAATAGCAATTAAAGACAATACCATAAACTACAATTCTACTTCTGGATGAATAGATGCAGTTTAGAGATAAACCATCCCCCATGTATATTGAAGCCACCCGGCTAAAAATAACACATTTATTGCATTTTGATACAGTCATGAGTGCTCTCAATGAACACATAGCCATGAGCAACAATTTCAGATGCAAGTATTATTGGGTAAAGGCAGACACGGAGGATAACTGTTGTGGTTTGAATCTAAAATGCCATCCACAGATAGGCTCATGTTTTCAATACTCAGCCCGAAGCCTGTGATGCTATTTTAAAATCTGTGAATCCTTTAGGAAGTGGGACCTGGATGGCTGAGGTGAGTCACTAGGGTCTGGACTTTGAAGAGTATACCTGCCTCTAGAGGCCTCACTTGTCTCTTCATGTGCCAAGGAGAACTAATACAGCCACAGATTTCCAACACCAAGGCCTCCTCTATGCCTTCCCCACCATGGTGGACTAAGACATGTGAAACCATGAACCTGCCCTCCCTTAAATTGCTTCTAGGCAGTAGTTTGTAATCTTGAGGAGAATCTAACTGTTATAATAATCAATGGAAAGCTTAGATAACTAACTGTTCCTTCATTTTAACTAGGAGCTAGCTGGGATAATCCTGTAAAAAGCAAAAGAGAACACAGAACAAATTTGATGTGTTTTGCTAAAAGACATGAAGGGGGAAATTACGTTGTTTAAACAAAAGGAGTCAAGATGAACTTTAATTAAATAGGGAGGTCAAGGAAGCCTCTAAGGAGGCAAGTGAGGTAGGGAGACCTGTTAAATCTACAGTGTGTGTAGAGAGCAAACATGGCCACTGGTGACTTTACCTTCCACAGAAACGACTCAACTTCTCTGCATTGCACATCTGTTTTTAATATCTTGGTGCCACACCTACAAGTTAAGGATGCCATTGTTGCTCTTCTGGTCCTCTCCTTAGAGTTTCCAATTTCCCCACAGTCCTCTTGCCGACTTAATCCTCTCTGCTGAGTCCCTGACTACCTATATGTCTACAGCCATACTTGGCCTTCTGCATTGAAGTCAGTGAGAGTCAGCTGCATGAGCAGACAAATGAGGGCAGATATACACCAGCTTCCCTCAGATTAAAATAGTGAATTGATTGAATGCATAAACACATTCACTGAATACTTATGATTTGATTTTTTTCAACTGAGGTAAAAGGTGCTTAAAAGTCTTAGTACAGTTGTGTTAATCAAGTAATATTTATGCAACTGCACCGTTCTTATAAAAACCACTTAATATTAATCATATCTACATAATATGATATCCTGCATATTTACCAGATCTCTTATTTCATAGATGCAAAAGTTTTGTTGGACAGATTCTACATGTGTAACATATTAGCCCCATAACCAAGTAAAAAATATATCTGAAGTTACAATAATAATGAAGAAGAAAATCTCCTAAAATATTATATATCAAATATATATACCATATAATATAAACAAAATTTACACTAGTACAAAATGTAAGATTGCAATAAAGTGAGAGAAAACACTTTTGTCTTTGAACCTAAAATTGCTAATTCCACACATTTTTAAGTCTTTAAGTTTCATAGCTCTGTACATGCACAAAATACAATCAACTGGTAATTTTTTCAGTTATCTATAGGTAGAAGTATAAACCCTAAAATTAATATCTACCTATGAAGGGTTATTCAATTTTAAATAACTTATAGTCATAAACATGGTACATATGAAAGTTACTAGAAATTATTCTCTGTAGCAATTCTATATCTTTTCTGTAAAAGCCACTGTAATTAGAAACCATATATTTGTATGTTTGATTATGTCTATCTTCTATCCCAAATTGAGAAAGTTTTCAACCTAAAATTGACTGAAATTCTTGCTGCAAAGAAAAACAGCACACACTCACACTAGAAATTAAAGTTTGGTCTTTTTCTGATACAAAATAGGATACTATCTAGAGATGCTGAGCAGTAACATGAGTGGCTTCCAGTCAGTCACTGTTGGTGAGACCCAACCTGTACTCTATACTGCGGAATTGCTGAGATGCTGTATTAGGCGGGCCAGATATGGTACATGCATTTTATATAAGATATTTTTGATGAACTAATACATTACAATACATAATCCAAATGAAAGAGTATTTTTTCTAACTTCTGAAAATGGGGAATGGAAAGGTTAACTTAGTGCTTGATATTCCCAACTCAAGCTTTGCATACATGACTTGAAATGTATGTGTTTTTCAAACAAGCCCTTGTCTCCTATAATCATAGTGCCTGTGTTTCACAAAGAAGCTCATTGTACATTGCTCATTTATAACAAAATGATTCTCTGCCTTACAGAATTCCTTCTCTGAAAGCAGTTCATTGGTGGGAAGGAATTGGGTCAAGAAACTGAAACTTAGGGTGGGGATATAAGGAACAACCCAGTGAAGCTTGAAACAGCAACGTCCTCAATGCTGGTGGGTTTTCTTTGCCACTAGAAGACTTTCTATACTGTCTGAGGAGGTTAAACCTGCCAAGCCTAAAAACCTGTATGGTGAGGTAAGATTACTCGAGTAGAAAACCCTATCACAGTTTGTGCTTGGAAAAACAAAATGAAACCAGACTTCTTGATGCTCTGCAGAGATTCATGGTATCTTGGAGAAGTTGAAAGGTATAGTGATAAATTCTCATCACTCTTTCCAGGAGTTCACCAACACAATTATGTGGGCCTTCCCATGATGCTGAGTCTCCAGAGGTCCAATAATGTAGAGCACTTTAGCAAATTCCCTTAAAGGTGAAACGGAAGTCACACTTGCCCCTTATGTCCTCTCCAAGGAAGCACAATGTCTAATGAGTCCAGAGATTTAGAATACATCAGATTGTTAACTTGTGTGTGCGGCTCTGGCCCACTTACTGAGTAATCTCAAAAGCTGCCACCAGTTTAGAGTATGTGTGTGAATAAGGGAAGACACCAGAAAAAGGCCAAGCTGCTGTGTTCTGTCATCTGGGACTTATGACTCATCAAATCTAATGGAGCTTTGAGTCCTAGTAGCTGACCAAATTGCTGGTTGAAGGCTACAAGTGAATCAGAGTGAAAACAGATAATTACCCTCCCTTTGAGAAATAGCATTTGTGTAGCTTTTTATGAAGTCTTAATAAACCATGAGCCACCATCTTACCATAGCATTATAAACTAGTTGTTGGACCAACTAGTACAAAGAACTTTCAATACTAAACAGAAGCCATGTGTATAAGACTGAACTCAAGCAAGTCCCAATGACACAAATAATTTACATCAGGAGCAAGGCCATGTCTATAGTCTATACTACTTACTGTCTTACTATCTTTCCTCTCAGCTCACACATATGGCTCCATCAGGAGTTTGCTATAACACACTGACAGGAAGAGAAGTTTTAATCTGCCTTATAAACATTTGTGTACAATATGTAAATACTATAGGCAGGTGAACAGCTATTGTAATGTAGGTGTTTTCTAATGCATCCCTGAGGATAGTGTGGGTCACTCTACCAGACAAAGAAATGTACTGAGGTGGCTGCTTGAGAGCAAAAACAATAATGAATGGTTGGCACAGAAGTTTGTATTAAAGAATACCAGCTCTGGCTGTGTACCCAGTCCTAGAGAAAAGACCTATAATTATGAGCACTTATTTCATTATGTATGCGTAGTTTTGCTTTTGTCTTCTCTTTAAGTACTTATCATCTGACCTTTATTACACACACCTATTATAGCTGTGTCATAGTATTAAAGTAACATGACGTAAAGAATAGTAAATATCAACCAATGACATATTCTCTTTCCAGAAATGACTAGTATAGTTTTGGTAATAAAACATGCTTCAAAAGGGTTGTATCATATTACAGAAGACTGACTTCGTCATTGCCCCTGAGATTAAAGGTGGTTAAAGAAAAGGCATAGGGATGCTAAGGTGATGAAGGTTGGACTTTGATGACAAATCCATGAGTTAGTTTTTGGAGGTCATTGTCTTCAGTTATCACAGGCTGACTTGGGTGTTGCTGTGACGTATGTTGTAGATATCATAGCATCTACAGTCAACCAACTCTAAAAAGTTTACCTTTAATAATCAGAGTGAGCCAGAAACAGTTACTTGAAGGGCTAGAGAGCAGGATGAAGGTCTACTAAAATGAAATTCTATTGTGGAGAGACATTTCAACCATTGTTCCTAAGTTTCTAGCCAGTCCTGCCAGCTCTCAAAGTCACTTACTTTGTGACCAGTTGCAAAATTTCTTGTAATTTTTATCTTCTAGATCTTATTCTCTAGTGTGTCTGGACATATACAATTATGTTCACATTGTAAGGGTAAGTAAGAGCAAAGCATACGAAAATGATTTAAAATATGAGATTTTTCAGTAAAAACATTAAAGGTGTCTAATCTTGATTTCCTGAGGAATACCAAAATTACAGTAGTATATAAAGAACAGAAAACTGAGAAAGTAAAACCTCACATTTACCTACATGATAAATAACCTGCCCCAAAGCTGTACAGAAGGTCAGAATTCAAAACATTAGATTCCATGAGATACAAGTAATTAAATAGTCACTTAAATGAACTGTTGCTCCACATTCACCATTATAAAAAATGCTGTTTTGAAAAATAAGGTGTGGATTTTCTAAGTTTCAAACCTTCACAGCAACCTACAAAGTTTTCTTTAATCTAGATACAGCGTCAGAGTGTTGACTCAGTCCTTAAAGAACTTGCTATTCTCGTAGAGGCACTGAGGTTGGTTAATCAGTCATGTCAGGAAGTAGACGATCTCTTACAACTTTAGTTTTAGAGGATCTGTCACCCCTTTCACGCTTCCACAGGCACCAAACATGCACACTATGCACATACGTACATGAAGATACTCAACATATACACATAATATAAAAACAAATATAAATATTGTTAAAAACATAAAGTATGAAAAGGCTTGAATCTTGTTTTGAAGAAGGAAGAATATTTTACCTTGAACATGGATACAAGAGTACATGTTAAGGTCTGAGCCCAACAAGAGAAATATGTCTAAACCAAAACTAGAATGATTCAGTCTCCAGTGTCCTTCTGCTCCTTGACGGTAAAAGAATTTGGTGTGACAGTCCCTGCCAGGAAAAAGGCCAATGACATTCATGTCACTCTAAGGAAATGAGCTCAGCAGCTTCTACTGTTTGTCTTCCTCTGCAAGTAGGCTCCAGCAGTAAACAAGCACCTGCCACCATTCTTTTATCTGACAGATGACCTCTCCCCAAGGATAAATCCAAAAAGCATAGAAATAGCACATCCATGTTTCATGTGTCACTTCACCTTGGCTGTGTGTGAGAAGTACCAACTGTCAGGGATTTTGACTGGTTTTTGCAAGCTACTAAAGCTTTCCATGATGAAACTGGCCAGGCTGGTCCCAAGTTGCCTTTTCATTATCCTCATTAGTAATATAGGACATATATTGACTAACACACGTGTGTCTTACACTTCTTAGAAAAGAGTCCTGTGACTTCTAATTGAAGAATCTCAAAGGTGGTATCTCTAATACCAACTGGTAGCCTTGCTCCAACCACCCTCAATCTTCATAACTGGCAAACCTAAAATAGCGCAGCTTTTCGGATACAGTGACTGCACAGAACGTAGCCTCTGCGTTAGCACCCTGGGTGGTTCACTGTCCCCTCCACCCAAGCTCAACCCGGGGGCCTCGGCACCTATGGCCAGACTTCTTTGGTTATCTGCCCAGCTATCACCTTCCTCCAGACTCTGTGTCACCATAGCCAACCGACATGCTGGGATACCATCTGCTGAGCCTTCCGGGTCTGCGTGGTCTCCAACCTCTTGGCTGTCAGATCCACCTCTGTTGCCATCATCTCCTCCCCCGCTAAGGAGCCTGCTGACTTACTTCGACACTCTCCCATCAGTTAAAGTAAATTACAATTCCAGGCACTTCTTGCACTCTGAGGCTAATGGATAGTCTTTAAACACATGGACATATCCTTCTACCACCAAGCTCTTCCAAGATATTATACTACTTTCCACCCTGTTTCTAAATCAGAAAACACTCACTCCAATTGAACAGGTTTCAAGCATAATGGGAGCAGATGGCTGTTTACCAGTTTCTAGTAAGTGATCAGACATGTGCCAACCTATGCTAAAGAAATCTGATAAGAAGTGGAACATTCTCACAGATAAACAGAGGTGAAAAATTAATCATCGAATTAGCATCCCAAACACATATGTAAAGACATGATTTTAGCCCGTTAGCATGGAAACAAAATGTTCACACAATTAGGAAGCTATTTTTAAAGCAGTTATAGGTTTTTGTCAATATATATGAAGCTAAGAAGTATGTAAATATTTTATCATGCTTTAGTTGTTTGATTTAGCAAATAATCTTTGGTTTACCAAAAAAAAAAAAAAAATGAAAAGTACAGTCATCAGTCAGTGCTAGACTCTACTGCTATGTATTGATCAACATAAGTTTAATAAGTTAAAGACGCATTGAAAACAATCGGCCTTAAGGTGATATGACCTTCAAACTGGAAAAAACTTCACAAACATCATAGCAAGCAACATTAAATCAGAATAATTAATAGTCATATAAGGAAACATTCAATATATTATACAAACAACAATGGATTTCATTTTAATAGCCCTAGGAGAGAAATACTAATATCAGTTCCATTTTACAGACAATACCCCTGAGGCCCATAAAGGTTAAATTATTTGCCTGAGTCCATCCATGTAGCTCAAAAAGGGAGCAAGGGAAACTCAAGATTGGCAATTCATGACTTAGCTTACTACACTGTGCTTCACCTCTGAGGGATTTCAGAGACTACTGAAGCCATAGAGTGCCAAAGCATGTTGGGAAAGAGATTGAATTTCCAATTTTCAGGTTCTTTCCCAAACATCTTCAAGAGGGTTTAAATGTCCACCACGCATTAGAAACATTGTAAAATTCCATTCAGCAGACTACTAATTGACACCAGCAAAAACAAAGAAGGACTTATAAAACTGCTGCTGTAATCACAACTTCATGAGATAAACTTAAGCTATGGATACGCATTTAAATTATAACAAGAGACGTCACACGCTGCTAGAGAGGCTTGTGCTAGAGACCCCTCTAGAATCAGCTCTTAGAGTTAAACCATGTTCTCCATTACATAGCAATAATAAAGAGCCACATACCAAATTCAATGAGAGAGATCCTTCACATAGATGCAATGTGAACGTGACCTTGAAGGATTGTTGTCCTTCACACTTTCAGCCAATCATAGCCATACATAGAACTGTTATTTGTTGAAAATTTTGATTATAATTAATTAGCAGCTAAAATATCTACAATGCCTTCCAAAGGTCAGAAAATATACCATCTGAGACAAATAAAAACAACCACCTCAGGGGCGGCTCTAGGACAATGATGTCACTCTGGGACAGTGATGTCATCTTTTCAGTAACTGGTTTGACCTTCTAAGGATGTGCATTTACATATACAGTTTCCTACCAGTGAAGTTTTTAATAATTGCCAGACATTTATGACATTTGCCAGGTAAGATAACAGTCTGATAGTTTATTGAGTTTTCTTGTGTTCTTGAGCATCTATAAGTTAGAATTTTATCAAATGTATCTGAAGGGAATATAAATGGAACTTGATACTTAATTCATGACAGCAGTTATTACTGTGGCATGTTATTAATTTTTACATGCTACATAACTTATGCCAAATACATTAGTGTTTTAAAATTCTGTTGCCAACATGCTGGTCAAGAACACTGATTTTATTTATTTTACAAATATGTAACACATCTTTAAAAATATGAACAAATTTGAAGTGAATTTAATTTAAAAATTAGTTATATTCCTTTTAATCTTAGGAGATATGCTGGGGTCAAAGTTTAATCAAAAATGTGATTAAGACTTATTTACCATAGAACCAAGCACCATTGATGATACAAACTCAGTGTTTACTTACTTCCCGGAACTGCTGAGGTTGCCTAACTATAGGATATTGTAGGCCTTGGTTGCAGTTACAAACTCTTGTTTTTCAAGCTGATATAGTTCTCTCTCCAGAAGAGTGTTGACATACCCGAAACCTTTCTAAAAATGGACATGCCATGTCTGTTAATTATCCCAAAATCAAAACAACCATGGAGCAGAACATTGCTGTGAAGTCCCTATGTACGCTGTGGACTCTCATGACCAGTGAATTCCAATTTGACAAACTACATTCTCTTCTATATTGGAATAAATGGGCCAGACTGCTTCACCCAGAGGGAATCGGTAGCTAAGTTAGATTCATAATACAGAGGAGGCAGTCAAATGGGAAGAAGGGATGCATTGAAGCCATGTTGTTACCAGCCATTCTGAAATCAGAATGGCAGACAGTTCATTTTGATGAGGGATCTCTAAGGATTCATTATGTTCTCTCTATTCTTTCACACGTAAGAAACATAACGAATAAAGAGATAGACAAGAATCTTTTTGTATTTTATCCTATGCAACTGTTTGATTATGAGGTCTGGGCTGTGAGTTAGAGGACCACCGTTAACCCAGCTACATAACCTAAAGGAAAGCTCCAGATTAAAAAAAATTTAAAAACAACCAGTTCCATTAAGATCCAACATTGCTCCGGACATGGTTGGTTGGTGAAATATCACAGCCATTTGTAAGTACATCATTTTGGGGACTGTCATGGACTTGAAAATCTTTTTTCATTAACTAGTTTTTGTTTAACAGAAAATGTTTGCTGCCCCTCAAGTGAGACCTGGAGTTGTCCTGGATGATGAGTCGGGCAGTACATGAATCTAGGAGAGAAACACAGTGCTCTGCCCTGTAGCCTGAATGCAAAACCAAACAAGTGTGTCGATGGGTAACAGTAGGGTGATTCACTTGCGTATGGTTTGCTGGTATATTTCTGCTTATGTAACAAATCAATTGACTAGGTGGAGACCTGTAATCAATTGACATTTGATTTAAAAATAATCAGTGACAACTTCAAGCTTGTTGGTTTCATTTTGCCTGTGTAAAGGTTGTGGGTACAGATAAACCTTAGGCGCAAGAACTCTGTTTATTTTGAGAAAGTCAGTTCACCTCTTGTGGTCTCACTTCCTTAACAGACAGTCTGACTCTCCATATGACTTGTCTGGTTTTGCCTTAATGTATTCATGTTTTTCAACTTCCCATCCACTTTAACTTTTATCGTCTTCAAATGGCTTCAGTATCAGCCATATAGAAACCCATAAGTTTAGGATGCAGTGGAGGTTAATCACCACCGTCGAGTAGATTTAAAATCACAGGAGAAACCCATGTTTTGTTTTCTATGAAGTAGTTTCCAAGGAGATTTAACCGATGCAGGAAAATCCACACTTTAAGAGGACAGTCCCACTGCATGGGCTAGAGTTCCAGAACTGAGTAAAAAGGCAAAAAGTGAATTGAGCGTCTGCATTCAACATTTCACGATGCCTCCTGACTCTGATGAGCCTCTTCCTGTTTCAGTTATCATGCCTTCCCCACTCAGATGGGTGATACACTCCCAAACTATGAGCCAAAACAAACCTTCCTTCCCTTCCTTATTTCTTGGGAGGTATTTTTTCATAACTACAACAAAAAAAGCATCTAGTAAGGATGCTTTCTTCTAACTCTTCCAGCAATAACATCCTGTCACTGTGAATCCTCTTAAGAGGCAAGCAGGAGAGTGGGCGTGACCAGCAAGCAAATACTTGCATTTCCAAGTGATACACAATTCCAAAAGGAGAGCAGAGCTAGAAAGACAGAGCCTCACTGATCTTAAAAGCAATGTAAAAAGTAGATGCTTTTTCGTAAATTGAAAATATGCCAATCAAAACAACATATTGAGATTATTACAGAAAATGTATGTGAAAAAATATAAAAAGTATCAGAAGAGTGTATACTGCTCATGATGCTTCTGCTAGTTAACTAACTGTAGCACTGCCTTAAAAAAAAAAAAAAAGGTTTTGGGACTATCACAATGAAATGCATCCCTTCTCAGAAGTGAGAGTTGATTTTATTCTTTACTCTCTATATTACATGCATGTCGCAAGATACAATGCACAAAAGTATCTTGACTGGCAATGGGCTAATGTTACAATAAAATTAAGTTGAAAGTCCTGTAGGTCAAAACTTGTGTAGCACATTTAACCTATGAAGCACTAAGGCTTAGAAATGTCACTGGGGAGCCTTTATTGTTTCTTTCATGGTTGCATGGCTGACTGGAAGCTGCAGCTTACTGTTGCTGTTTAAATAGCCGGAGGGTTGTAACAAAGTGCCATTCTAGAAAACGCTAACATTCAAAATTCAGAATACTGCTGCTAATAAATGGGTATCACTTTCCCCGTCATCAAGTAGAAAAATTGCAAATCAAACCATCTTGAGTTAGACACATGCTGCATGAAAACAGCATAGGTTGTTACGCACAAAAGCAAGGTGAACTCATCCAAGGCAAACTGGAAAGGGGAGCATTAAGCATGGAATGACTCGTTTACTGTAACTGGTAAGTATGTTTAACATCAAACAGCTCATTGAGTTTCTAACTGCTTTGTTTGCTTTCTGTTAGAATGATCTGGGAATAGCTCAACCACTGAGT
Organism: Mastomys coucha; assembly: GCF_008632895.1. Taxonomy (NCBI): domain Eukaryota; kingdom Metazoa; phylum Chordata; class Mammalia; order Rodentia; family Muridae; genus Mastomys; species Mastomys coucha. The sequence goes on from NW_022196909.1 coordinate 14,390,344, forward strand.
CCTTTTGGACTTCTCAGTGACTAATATGACTTGTTCAATTATTGATAGCCACAGCATGATGGATAAACAGAAATTGATTGCAGCACAGCATCCTAGTTCTAGCAAACCCCAAATCACTAAACATGGACTAGCAAGCTTTTTTTGAGCGGGTTGTAACACATTCAATCCAATCAAGATATCTTTTGATATAAAAAAACCAGAGTTGACTGTTATAAATGGGATTGCTTTATCATATTGTCTATTTATTGTAGAAAAATAAACTGATTTATACAGTTATCTTTTTTTTTTTTCATGTGAGTACACTATAGTCGTCTTCAGATACACCAGAAGAGGGCAATGCATCCCTTTATGGATGGTTATGAACCACCATGTGGTTGCTGGGAAGTGAACTCAGGACCTCTGAAAGAGCAGCCTGTGCTCTGAACAGCTGAGGCATCTCTCCAGTCTTTTCTATGCCCAAGTTACTGTACCCTTCTATTTTGATACTCTTCATTTTGTCATATTTTCCCTAGTAATTATAAATTTTCAAAATTACAGTATTTAAAAAGAGAGCAATGTACAGTGTTTAAGACTAAGCGCTCATGGGTTAAACCACCCGACTACAGCAATGTACAGTGTTTAAGACTAAGCGCTCATGGGTTAAGCCTCCTGACTACAGCAATGTACAGTGTTTGAGACTAAGCGCTCATGGGTTAAATCACCTGACTACTAATTCTGCTTTGCTATTTAATGTCTGTGAACTTGGCCAAGTTGTTTTAGCTTCTTTGCTTCTCAGTTTCCAAGTTTCTAAAATGAAAATGATAGCAACTAGAACCTCCTAGAGGTTAAAATTTGAAAAAAAAAATGTGTATTGTAAGAAATTTAAAATAGTTTCTAACACAGACAATAATTTCTACTATATCCTCTTTCTATTATATCCATTAGAATTTATAGAGTGAGATTAAGTTCTAGTGGTCAAACTTGTTATACAGTTAATCCTTAGGGTGGTTTTCTTTCTTGATTTTTGGGAAGATTTTCTTATACTTTCATTAGCTTTTGCTATCTTAACTTACTAAGTGGTCAACACATGTGTTTTCTTAAAAATAAACATTTGGAGTCTGTTAGAAAGTCAAAAGTGTAGGCATTTTTGGTCTATAATTGTAAAATTATTTAATTGAAATTTCCAACTTTGGCCACTATCACATTCCAATTATACATGCATGCTATATGTTTTCTTTTGTTGACTTCCAATTTCTCTAGCTAATACTTTGAAGTTTTCTGTTTTGTTCTTCTTTCATTACTTCTTGGAAGAGTTGTAGAGCTTAGTATTTTGCTATAAAATGAGTATGTAAAATGTGTTATTTCTTCACAGAGGCCACTTCGTAGAGAAATAGTGTTCTTTTTTTTTTTTTTTTCTTGATTTTTCAAGGCAAGGTTTCTCTGTGTAGCCTTGGCTGTCCTGGAACTCACTCTGTAGACCAGGCTGGCCTCAAACTCAGAAATCCACCTGCCTCTGCCTCCCAAGTGCTGGGATTAAAGGCGTGTGCCACCACTCCCGGCTTAATGTGTTCCTTGAAATTGTGTATTCCAGCAATGGAAGATAAGTGACTGATGATAGTGAGGTACCTCGCTTTTTAAAATGAGTATTTTACTTTCCGTTCTCCATACTGGTCAAGGACAGAGGTTTGAGAGCAGACAGAATTAGACTCATATCCGACTTCACCACCCACTGGCTAAATATGTACAGTTGGCCAGTCAGTCAGCCTTCATGAGGGAAGAGAATAGGCCTCTTCACCTCCTGCCAGAGCTGTCATGAGAATTAAGGAAATGTCTTCTGTCTATAAATCCCAAGCATTCACTCCACCACAGTGGCCCAGTAATTACTTTATATATAAGTTTTAATTGTCTTCAAGTATGAAGCAAGAATTTATATGTTTATTATTTTTACCATTATATAAATTAGAATGTCTCCTGTAGAAATGTGTTTCTCACAAAATTACCTTGTAAAAATCCTTTGCTTATAGAAAGCAAATGTCAAATGGAGATGCTATTCTTTGTTGACAAGTTTGAAAGTAGACATTAAAATTAAAACATTTCAGTAAGACATAGAACCCATTACCACTACCTAAATCTTAGCTGTTAAAAAGAAAATACACACCAGTCTCCAGAAAGCAGACAAGGAGCGTAAGCCCCTGGCAGTATCTACTTGCTGCTGTTGCCTCTTGGGGATCCATGAATAAGAGAACACTTCACCCAGGATGAGGCCTAATCAGGGTTCTCACCCATCATTCAAACTATGATGGAGGAGCAAATTCCTCACTTCACATGGCAGGATGCAGAACTAAGGGTTAGAGTGGCCTCAGGGTAAATTCCACCATTGTTAAGATTGCAGATGCCTTAAATGTGTGCATATACATCCATATATCAAGACACATAGACATAAATGGTTTAAAGATGTCCTAGATGGTTTTCCCGGTCCTCAAAATATATTAATTTGAGTTGTATGTCCACCAGTCAGAACCATCAAAAGTATTTCCTTGAGAATAGCTATGTAATTCTAATATTGCAAGGCTGAGGCCTGGGCTACATGCTCATGAGCAGTTCATGCTGGATGGCAAGACCCTGCCAGTCTTAAGGAAACAAAATGTCATTTACAGGCATCGCTTACTGTGATCTCTCAGAAAAATATTTCTAAGGAGAGTAATAATTAGTGTAATGAATTTCTATCCAATGTTAAAGACTAGAGTTTTAAAATATTTTAATGATCAATTGGCTTTCACTGAGAGACACAGCTAAGAAGAATAGAAATATCAAAATATAGTCTTTCTCTACTCCCTCCCCCCCATGTCCCGAGGAGACACCAAATAGAAATGTGTGTAGGGTTTACTATTTATCACTAGAAATGGTTGACAGAACAGTATTGAGTAACTTTCTAAACTGAGGCCATCTCTCCCTAGCCATTCTTTGCTGTCCCATGGCTTGATAGTAATAAAGATATATTCAGTGATATCATCAGTCCAAGGATCGACAGGACCAAAACTTTACCTACCTTTATCTTTCTTCTTTGAACCTGGTCTCAGGGGCTTTATGGTTTCTGCCTCCCCAGACTAATCTTGTGTGGTTTCCAGTATATCATGACCCCTTGAAGGAAACAAATGGGAGGAAAAATTATAAAGACACATGTCTCTAGTTCTTTGTTCATTGAAATAAACAAGAGCTTTCTTGAGCAAAACCATGTCACTTAAAATGATAAAATAATCTCATATTTTTTCTGTTTCTCTAAGATTAGGAGGGCAGATTTCTTAACAAACAGCTGCCTGCCTTCATATATATGTAAATAATAAGAAATATGAATATATTATACATACCAATTATTTTCTGATAATTGAGCAACCTTTCTTGGTTTTTCTGTCAAACTGTGTAAGAAGAGCTTAAAATGAAAACACACTTTTTTTTTCACACTTTCAAATTTTCATTTCAAATGAGTTCTCTGAGTGGCAGCCTCTCTCAACCTTGTGCCTGAAAAGGTGACATATCCCTGCAGCAGTTGTCTTTGAATACTAATGCTAAGGAGCAAGACCATTGTATTCCTCAGTCATATCCCACAATATTAGAGCTCCTGAAGAAAAAAAATCAAATAAAATCCAGCTTACACATAAAGCCTGTGTCTAGCGTTAACCTGAAGGTTTCCTGCAAACAGGCAGCTGACCTACTTGCAGTTTTTCCATTGGTATTCTTTTAGGTTTTCTACATAAAATGTCACCCTTTTAAAGCTAATAATACACAAAGAACCTTGTTATTTTCATTTCCATAGATACGTGGTAGACATGGCTACAACCTACATATGTGAACAGACAAGATAAATATTTCTTGTCCAAGATGGAAAAACAAAACAAAACAACAAACAAACCCAATGCTCTGTTTTGTTTACCTTTTAAAGAGATTATCTGATCACTATTTTCCTAATCCTAGGGCTAGCATTATCAATGCTCTTTGGTTTATCTGTGTTGTAAAATTTTAGTAGAGATATCATTGCAGGAGAAAGCCCAGTTTTATGTTATGTATTTAGAGACTAGGGCCATCTATTCTCTTCTCTTCCCTGCTTTGTTAATCGAGTTCCAGCTGTTCCAGCGTCAAGATCTGTAGGTCACTCCTCCAACTGTGTTCATTCTCTACCCATCACACAGTCTGGCCACTCCCTCCTCATATCACCTCTTTACCACCTCATCATTCTCTGTAGAGGTTATGGCAGCCCTTGCCAATCTCTCTGCTCTAAGACTCCTCTTTTCTAAGCAGTCCTCCACAGACCCTTCACATTAATGAAACAATCAATTTTTTAATTGGTTATGTGTTATCTACGAGTGATGATATTTTATTGTGGTTCTCAGACAAGGTATCTGTTTCTCACAATGTAAACATTGCACTGGCCATTCTTTTAAGCTGGTTTTCAAGCAATTTGATGATTCTTTCTTCATTACTTCCTCATTTTCTAGAGCTTCCAAGTAGGCATGAAGAGTGTCTCCAGAGCATTGCAGAGGCATGAAGACTGATCCAAGTTCTAGCTCTAAATCATCCATTTATTAGATGCTGACTTGGAAACTCATCTTTTGCCTTAGGTAAGTGATAGCACATTGACAATCCTTGCTGTTTCTCTAGATTACCCTGGGATTAAAGAATGTTTGCTGCAGTGAAACAGCAAACATGTCACTGTGAGTATTCCTGAAGAACAGGAACAAGCAAAAGCAAAAATCTGCTTCTTCTGGAATTAGATCTGGCCTGAGCCCCTGAGAAGGAATCTGCTCACACTCCTACATCTGGCTGTTTCCCTTTATGGATGGGAAATCCTAAAGAAAGTGTTTCTGCTTCTGAAGGCAATGAGTGTATATTCTTGTGTATTTGAATATCAAAAAGACCCTAGCTGGGCGGCAGTGGTGGCACAGGCCTTTAATCCCAGCACTTGGGAGGTAGAGGCAGGTGGATTTCTGAGTTCGAGGTCAGCCTGGTCTACAGATTGAGTTCCAGGACAGCCAAGGCTACACAGAGAAACCCTGTCTTGGGAAAAAAAAAAAAAAAAGACCCTGAAGTTAAAAGAGAGAAAGCCAATGCTGCAAGCTCTCACTCATGTCTAGAACCTAAAAATCTACAGAGGTCTCATAGAGGTAGAAGAGAATGGAGTCACAAGAGGATCCAGAACAAAGGAATGGGGCGTGGGCAAGCAGGATGGCCATGGCAGATGATGAACTACAAAGCCACCATAAGAATGTCATTCCTAACATTCTATGGTACAATAGGATGACCCTAGATAACAATGTTTCCAATATTTTTACAAAGGCAAGGTTTTTTTTTTTTATATTTTCTTTATTTACATGTCATATGATTTCTCCTTTCCCAGTTTCCCCTCCAAACAAATAACAAACACAACAAGAACAAACCCCTGTTGCCTCCCCCCTTCCCATGCTTGCCACCCCCACCCTCTTCCACTTATTGGCCCTGGCATTCCCCTACATTGGGGCACAGAATCTTCACAGGGTCAAGGGCCTCTCCTCCCATTGATGATCAACTTTGCAATCCTCTACTATACACATGCTGCCAGAACAATCAGTCCCACCATGTATAGTCCTTGGTTGGTGGTTGAGTCCCTGGGAGCTCTGAGGGTACTAGTTAGTTCATATTGTTGTTCGTCCTAAGGGGCTGCAAACCCTTCAACTCCTTTGGTCAAAGGCAAGTTAATTAATGTCCTTATCATAAAGAAGTGATAAGTATTAAAGGAAATGCCTATGATAACTACCTGATTTTACAACATTACATATATATAACAAAACATCATGTTGCATGTACGTTAAAAATGAAATAAGGGAGCTGAGGCTGATGCACAGCCCACTGTGGACCAGTCCTGCCAGGAGAGATCTATTCTCTCCAGGAGTGCCTTCACTCCCAGGCTCAGAGGTGAGATAGCCACTGTCTCTCCAATAACAGAGTGGCAAGGAGCACACGAGGAGCAATAATAGTGGAGTAGCTGGGATAAGATCCTTCCAGTCACCATCTGCACCCAGAGCTTCCCCTGTTCCAGAGCCCTCTGTGCACAAGTTCCACTAGGAGAGAGCTGGTCTCCCAGGAGTGCTGACACAGGCTTACAGACCCACAGGAGGAACAAAAGAAGCCAAGAACCAGATGGGTTTAGTGCAGAGTTTTATCAGACCTTCAAAGAAGACCTAATATTAATACTCCTCACACTATTCCACAAAATAGAAACAGAAGGTACTCTACCCATTTTGTTTGATGAAGCCACAATTCCTCTGATATTTAAACCACACAAAAACCTAATAAAGAAAGAAAACTTCAGACCAATTTTCCTTATGAATATCAATGCAAAAATACTCAATAAAATTCTTGCGAACCAAATCCAAGAACACATCAAAATGATCATCCATCATGATCAAGTAGGCTTTATCCCAGGGATGCAGGGATGGTTCAATATATGGAACTTCATCAACATAATCCACTATATAAACAAACTCAAAGGGAAAAAAAAAACATATGATCATTTCATTAGATGCTAAGAAAGCACTTGCCAAATCCAACACCCCTTCATGATAAAAGTCTTGGAAAGATCAGGAATTCAAGGCCCACACCTAAACATAGTAAAAAACAAACCAGGAGTCAGCATCAAACTAAATGGAGAGAAACTTGAAGCAATCCCACTAAAATCAGGGACTAGACAAGGCTACGCATTCTCTCCTTACCTATTCAATATTGTACTCGAAGTCCTATCAGAGCAATTAGACAACAAAAGGAGATCAAAGGGATACAAATTGGAAAGGAAGAAGTCAAAATATCACTATTTGCAGATGACGTGATAGTAAATTAAGCAACCCCAAAAATTTCACCAAAAACTCCTAAACATAATAATCATCTTCAGCCAAGTGTCTGGATTTAAAATTAACTCATACAAACCAGTAGCCTTCCTCTACTCAAAGGATAAACAGGCTGAGAAATAAATTAGGGAAATGATACCCTTCATAATAGTCACAATTAATATAAAATACCTTGGTGTGACTCTAAACAAGCAAGTGAAAGATCTGTATGACAAGAACTTCAAGTCTCTGAAGAAGGAAATTGAAGATCTCAGAAGATGGAAAGATCTCCCATGCTCATGGATTGGCAGGACTAATATAGTAAAAATGGCCATCTTGCTAAAAGCAATCTACAGATTCAATGCAATCTCCATCAAAATTCTAACTCAATTCTTTACAGAGTTAGAAAGAGCAATTTACAAATTCATCTGGAATAACAAAAAAACCTACGATTGTAAAAACTATTCTCAACAATAAAAGAACTTCTGGTGGAATCACCACCCCTTTCCTTAAGCTGTATTACAGAGCAATTGTGATTAAAAACTGCATGGTATTGGTGCAGTGACAGGCAGGTAGATCAAAGACCCACAAAAGAACCCACACACCTATGACCATTTGATCTTTGACAAAGGAGCTAAATCCATCCAGTGGGGTTTGGGTGGGGGGGAACAAAACAGCATTTTCAACAAATGGTACTGGCTGAACTGGTGGTTAGCATGCAGAAGAATGCAAATTGATCCATTCTTATCTCCTTGTACAAAGCTCAAGTCCAAGTGATTCAAGGACCTCCACATAAAACCAGACACACTGAAACTAAAAGAAAAGAAAGTGGGGAAGAGCCTTGAGCACATGGGCACAGGAAAAATTTCCTGAATAGAACACCAATAGCTTATTTTCTAAGGTCAAGAATTGATAAATGGTACCTCATAAAATTGCAAAGCTTCTGTAAGACAAAGAATACTGTCAATAGGAAAAACAGTAGCCAACAGATTGGGAAAAGATCTTTACTAATCCTACATCCAATAGAGGGCTAATATCCAATATATACAAAGAACTCAAGAAGTTAGACTCCAGAGAACCAAATAACTCTATTTAAAAAAAAAAAAATGATGTACAGAGCTAAAAAAAAAAAAGAATTCTCAACTGAGGAATACTGAATGGCTGAGTAGCACCTAAAGAAATGTTCAACATCCTTAGTCATCAGAGAAATGCAAATCAAAACAACCCTGAGATTGCACCTCACACCAGTCAGAATGGCTAAGGTCAAAAACTCAGATGACAGTAGATGCGGATGAGAATGTGGAGAAAGAGGAACACTCCTCCATTGCTGGTGGGATTTCAAGCTGGTACAACCACTCTGGAAATCAGTTTGGCAGTTCCTCAGAGAATTGGACATAGTATTACCTGAGAACCCAGCAATACCACTCCTGGGCATATACCCAGAAGATGCTCCAACATGTAATAAGGACACATGCTTCACTATGTTTATAGCAGCCATATTTATAATAGCCAGAAGCTGGAAAGAACCCAGATGTCCCTCAACAGAGGAATGGATACAGAAAATGTGGTACATTTATACAATGAAGTACTACTCAGCTATGAAAAACAATGAATTCATGAAATTTGCAGGCAATTGGATGGAACAAGAAGATATCATCCTGAGTGAGGTAGCCCAATCACAAAAGAACACACATTGTATGCACTCATTGATAAGTGGATATTAGCCCAAGCTCAGAATACCCAAAAGACAATTCACAGACCACATGAAACTCAAGAAGAAGGAAGACCATAGTGTGGATACTTCGGCCCTTCTTAGAAAGGGTAATAAAGTACCCCTGGAAGCAGTTACAGAGACAAAGTATAGAACAGAGACTGAAGGAATGACCATCCAGAGACTGTCCCACTTGGGGATCAATTCCATATACAGTCACCAAACCCAGACACTATTGTGGATGCCAACAAGTTCTTGCTGATAGAAACCTGTTCTTATAGCTGACTCTTGAGAGGCTCTACCACTGCCTGACAAATACAGAGGTGGATGCTCTCAACCAACCATTGGACTGAGCACAGGGTTCCCAACGGAGGAGCTAGAGAAAGAATCCAAGGACCTGAAGGGGTTTGCAGCCACATAGCAGGATCAACAATATGAACTAACTAGTACCCCCAGAGCTCTTAGGGACTAAACCATCAACCAAAGAGTACACATGGTGGGACTCATGGCTCCAGCTGCATATGTAGCAAAGGATGGCCTAGTCGGTCATCAGTGGGAGGAGAGGCCCTTGGTCTTGTGAAGGCTCTATGCTCCAGTGTAGGGGAATGCCAGGGCCAGGAAGCAGGAGTGAGTAGGTTGGTGAGCTGGGGGAAAGGGGATGGGATAGGGAGATTTCAAAGGGAAACCAGGAAATGGGATAACATTTGAAATGTAAATAAAGAAAATATCTAATAAAAAATGAAAAAAGATACATATTACATATAATATGAAATTTTTTTAAAAAGAAATAGTATTAATAAAAAGCTTTACATGAAAAAATAGGACTCAAAAAAGCATTAAGTCTTGACTTAACAAACTTGGCATTTAATTAAAGTAAAAGTATCATTTAGAATACAAGGATCATCCATCTTCTTTAATACACTGATAATAACACAGCAATTAATAAATGCTTTATTAAAGAAATAGCTGGACAGATTGCTCAGCCATGAAGAAAAGTTGTTGTTCTCACAAAGGGCTCAGTTCCTAGCACCTTCATCACAACTGCCTGCAACTTCAGCCCCTGGGGATCTGATGCCTTTTTCTAGTCTCTGCAGGCACGTGCACACGTAGACACACACACACACATACACACACACACTAAAAACAAAAGTATTCTTTGAAAAAAATATTCCTTATCTCAATCATTGAATTTCAGTTTAACTAAAGATGTGTGCACAGCTGGACATTTGCTTATGCTTACAAACAAAAGATAGCAACTCAGATTCTATGTAGTCAGTATAATGGCCTTAGCTTAAAGAAATTTTTTGTTTGGACTAAAAGTTCACAAAACCACTACTAACCCACTTTTTCCTGTCCTCTAATACATAGCCTTACATGAACAATCCATCCTCCTGGGTCCAGGTAAAATTTTTATGAGAGTCTAGCTGACAACGGATGAAATAAATGCTGGTTAAAATTAATAAATGAGTGTCTTTTTGCATTGACATCCCTACTGCTTTATATAATTAATCTTCAAACAAGGTTTCTGGGAATCATAAACCAAATGGGAAAAGGTAAGGATATCCATGTCATAATTTGAATTTTATCAGACTGATGGATAAAAATCATTACTTTAATACTAACTCTGTTCTTTATTATAGAATTACAATCTTCATCACTGTAAGAAAACTGTTGAGTTTTATGTCTATTCATATAGTTGTGCAATTTATCTCTAAAATATTATCTTCCGAAACAAAAGCTCTTTGCCCATCAAGCAATCATCTGCATCCTCCCAGCACCCCTAGTAATCACCATTCACTTTTCTGCTTTAGATGATGTATTTCTTACAAACCTGTTACTTTGTGACTGGCTAGTTTTTTAGCATGGCATTCTCCAGGTCTTCCCATGTGGTAACATATGTCCAAGTCCCCTTCCTTTTAAAAGGCTGGATAATACCACAATCTACATACTATGTCCTGTCTATACATTAGTGAACATGACTTGCTTCTATATTTTGTCATGAACCACGTAGAACACTTTTAACTTTACTCCATTTAACCATCACAACATACCAGAATGAATGCTTTTCAAAGTTTAATGATATATCCATCCCCAAGGCCACACAGCTAATAAATCTCATAACCAGGATTTAAGATTAGTTCTGTCCAACTCTAAAATTGGACACAATGACTCTGTAATAGTATATAATGTAATATATATATATATATATATATATATATCTTCTCACCTATATAATTTTTTTCTTGAAAACAAATGCATTTTATCTTTATAATTTTCAAAACCCTAAAATAATTCTAATGGGCTGACTCCAAACCTATTTAAAATGTTATTTATTTCTACAAATTATTTTCTAACCATTTATTCATTCACATCTTGCACTAAAGAAATACACTTTCTTATTTTACAAAACAAAACAAGATAAACAGCAAAGAGAAGCAAGACTATTAATGCCTGCTGAACATATTCGCCTCTTGAGAGGCTTTGATGGATACAAAAACACTTGATCAAAATATGTTCTTAGTAAGAAAAATAGAGTCAAATCATAAACCAAATAGCTTAGTTACCCAAGTGATCATGTGGACTTTGGTTTCTTGCATGGTTTAAAAGACAAATTCATTGTAATTACTGGCATGGCTGCCCTCATAAAATAATATAGTCCCTATGGCATAAAATAATGATTAAGAGCATAAGATTTTGAAAACTGATTTTTCTGATCTTCTATCTACACTGTCTTTGGCCAAGTTACTAAGTTTTCTGGACCAATCTAAGACACCATGTATACAATAACCTTAAGAGTCAAGTGTTTTGTATATATTTATTAGAATTAGCCTAGTTGTCTATCAACAAATGAATGTGTGAAGAAAATGTGATGTTTACAACAGAATTTTGTTTAATCACAAAGAAAACTGAAATCTTGATATTTGCAAGAAAATGGATAGAATCAGAAATAAGCTATACTCAGAAATCTGAACAACACATTTTCTCTGATAGCCATATGTGTGGTGTGTGTGTGTGTGTGTGTGTGTATGTGTGTATGTGTGTGTATGTATACAAATATATACATATATATTTGGAGATGTGTGTGTGGGTGTGTACATTAATCAGAGATCTATCTGCCTCTGCTTTCCAAATGCTGGGATTAAAGGTATGTGCCACCATTATTCATTGAAGAAAGCTATCTTAAGGGAGGTAGGAGGAGATTAAAGAGAGGGTAATGGAATTCTTGTGACAGGAAAGCAGAGGAGGGGTATTTGAAAAGAGAAAGAGTATCTTCAAGAGGGGGTTGGAAGCAGTGGGAGAAGGGAATGAATTAGAAGAAAGTATTTACATATATATATATATGTGTATATATATATATATATTTATGCTTCAGAATATTTATAACACACACACACTATATATATATATATATATATATATATATATATATATATATATACACATATATATGCTATAAAAATGTTTTACTTTCTATGCTACCTTAAAAATTAAAAATAACTGCCGGGCAGTGGTGGCACACGCCTTTAATCCCAGCACTTGGGAGGCAGAGGCAGGTGGATTTCTGAGTTCGAGGACAGCCTGGTCTACAGAGTGAGTTTCAGGACAGCCAGGGCTATACAGAGAAACCCTGTCTCTAAAGAATAATTAAAAATAAACATATAACTTTTAAAGTCTATTATTTTAAGTCACATAGAACAACTTCTAGCAAAAATGTATTCCATATGTTTCAGATTATCAGCATACATATGAGATAAGTGATATTTCTTGCTAATTGTAAATGTTCATAGGATAGAGACCTCATCAAGCACCTTACAGAGATGGCCACTTTCCTGTGGCTACTTATATAAAGAACCTCAATAATGGGCTAACTCTATCATCTTCTATGCATCACTGTGAAAGAATGTGTTAAACATATCTCTGTATGCAAGACTTAGCAAGAATTTTTAAAGTTTTCACTAATTTGTATATTCACTTTACATCCTTTACAGCCCCACCTCCTTTTCTCCCAGTCCCACCCTCATAGGCCCCTCCCTCTATTATTCCCTCCCCTTCGCCTCAGAGAAGGGGAAGCCCCCCATGTGTACCAACCCACCCCGGCTCATCAAGTCACACGGCAGGACTAAGGGCACCCTCTCCCACTGAGTCCAGACAAGGCAACCCAGCTTGGAGAAGGGGATCCAAAGACAGGCAACAGAGTCAGGGATGGCTTGCTCTAGTATTTACAAAAAATAAAACAGATCAAACAGAGACTTGACACTCCACTTCCAACAGAGGCTAGATTTTCCCACACTAGTCTAGGCTGAATCTTGGCCTGTGGGAAATTTGCCAGAGTCTTTATAAGCATTTGCTCACCAAAGAAACATTGACTTCCAACCTGAAAAGTCCATTGTCCTCAGAGATTTAATGAGTTTCCACATTTTTTAATCAACTCTTGAAGAGTGATGTACACAATATATAAAAATGAAAATGAAATAAAGGCAATTTCTTGACCCTTCTGTACTCAATGGGAATGGGACATCCCAAATAGTAGGAGTGATCTATGTTGCTACTGAATCAAGTACTTGACTCAACAGGATCTCTTGACCAGATTAGAATTAGCTTGTTAGTTTTCCTCAAATGTAAATATTTGCTTGGCTACATAATGTTAACCAAGAGGCATTACGTATTCCATGTACCACAATGAAAAAAATGACATCTCATTGGCCCAGGAGATCTACCTTACAATCAACCCTGAAGGACAGAAAAACCACAATCAGGTTATTTGCGTGAGAAGTCTTGCTGCCATTGCTATGCCTTTCCCCCAAGTTTACATTTAACTCAATTTACGATTCCATAAAAGTCACGTCTAGGTATGTCCACAGTATACAAGTTACCATACAGTCAGACACTTACTGATAACACCATGCCTCTGAGGACAGTTCAGACCCTTCCAAGGGGAATGGACTCACTACCACTTTGATACTCCATGGAGGATGACATGGCACCAAGAGGCCCCTGGTTGCTCAGTAACCATCCCTTATGACTGCCCCAGAGGGACTGCTAGGCAACAATGCTTCATTTGCCCCAGCTGTTCCCAAGGACGCTCCCAGCTCAGTGGCTCTCAAGTGGGCCACGTTCACAGGATGCTAGGGGTACCTGGTTCTATGACTAGTTATATAATGTATACACATGCTTCTCAGGAAACTCTACTGTTGCTAAATAAAAATCTGGTCAGAGTTATTGTCCAGCATGAAGGGTACTTTCAATGTATCCTTGGTTTAAACTGTATCCTTGG
>NW_022196909.1:14404172-14405919 GCF_008632895.1 Mastomys coucha
AAAAAAAAAAAAATCTAGAAAAGCCTAAGTACCAAAATAAATAATAAATGAGCCAATATTTATTAAGTCACATTTAAAGTTTGACTTCTAAAGTTCTCACCGTTTCAAAGAACTTAACCATTTACCTACTTTCTGTTCATAGAAAAGTGGAGAAGCACAAGAATTAAATCACAAAGCTCCAGGAAAACTATGCCAGACATATTTGGAGCTGCATCCAATAACACACAGCTATGATTCCAGGTCTTAGGAGGCTGAGAAAGACATATTGTATGAGACTATCTGTGGCTACATAGTAAGACTCTCAGGAAGGACAAAAGGGAGGGGAAGGAGAAAAAGAGCAAGAAAGAGGAGAGAAGATTTAACTCTACAAAATATTTGAGTGTACAACTCTAGTTTGGCATAGCAACTTACAGACAAAAGTTTCATTTTATTATGTACAGTTAAATCCACATTGAGATGTTCTGTCCCAAATTTGCCATAACAGCCTAAAGTAGTCATATTTTCTATATCTGACCCACACCTGGAAGGCAACATGTAGTGAATAAATCTGAAAACTTTCCCCAACCAGTCATGAGCTCTGCTCTGTCCTCAGTCCCCAAACTCTTCTGGAGAAAAAGAATTTATGCAGAGGGGCAGAGGCCATTTAGTCATGTCACCACAGTACAGATGGAATTCCATTACTCTTCCAGTTCAAAGCCTTCAATAAAGGCCAAGCATATATAGCCTGACTCACAAAAGATTTCTGAATCTATTTCCTGTTCAATGTCAAGCCCCGTCTGCTGCTGTCCCAAACAGCTTACTTCCATTGTTGAATGAATCACAGATCCTCAAACACACCTTGCACTTCCTCTCTCTTGTGTTTTCCCAGAACACATTCCTTCCTCTTTACCTGAGAAATAACTAGCTCTTTTAAGATCTGGCAATTACGTCAACCTCCGCAGAGTAACTGATTTCAAGATTTCAAGATTACTGATAAAGACAGCTGATCGTGTCCACACTTGAGCAAAGTTGCTATGGTGAATTCAGTCACATTGTTTTGAAGTTGTTTACTTTCCCATTAGTCCTGTGCTCTTTAAGAGCCTAGACTACAGCCAACTCAACCTTGTTGAGGCCTGGCCTAGTCCTTAGGATTAAAGACGTGACCATGGGATAATGTATTGTTGATTAGACAACAGTGCTTTAGGAAAAAATTGCAAAATTCATGAAGATTGGGCATGTTTTGGTGTCTTCTGCTTTTCTTCTATCTCCCAACATACATCAAAGATGGTAAGTGATATAATTTGCCAAAAACTAAAAAAAAAAACAAAAAACAAAACAACAACAACAACAACAAAAAACTCTCCATTTCCTGACTTCTCTTAAACTATAACGAATGCTTCTACACTGTCGGACATCCCTTGAGTGACATAGTTCTTATAATCTGGTCACCTGTATTCTTTTTTTTTTTCCTTGTAATACTAACCCAGATTTTGTTCTGTTTTGTTTTGTTTTGTTTGCGGTAAATTAAACAAGCATTCTGCCACCGAATCTCTTGAATTCCTAGTCTGTGTCTGTCTTACTGTAATCTCAATGATGGAACACTCAAGAGAGCTAAACACCGGGGAGCCAATCACTGACACTGATCTGGATCCCATCGCAGAAAAATAATTTTCCGTACTAATCAGCAATTGGGTTTTGCTTATTTTTCTTTAGAAATGGGCTCTCTCATGTAGCCCAGGCTGGCTTCAAACTTGTTATATGACAAAAA